>NC_051394.1:26653003-26658003 GCF_015228065.2 Penaeus monodon
AATATATTATAATATACTATATATATGATTATATATGCTATATTATATATATATATATATATATGTAAATATATATGTTTATATATATGTGGAAATATACATGTGTGAATATTTATATATTTATTTATGTATATATTATATATATCATATTATATTATATACTATATATATATATATATATATATCTATATATATACATATATATATAAAATATCTATTATGTATATATATATATATATATATATATATATATATATAATATGGTGTTGTGTGTGTGTGTGTGTTGTGTCGTGTGTGTGTGTGTGTGTGTGTGGTGTTCTGTATATATATATATATTATATATATTATATATATATATATATACTATATATTATTATAATATAGTATATGTATATATACTATATTATATAATACATACATGTATATGCATTATGTCATTATATATATTATATATATATAGATTATATAGATATAGATATATACATACACACAAAACGTACATGCATATGTGTTTGTGGGTGCGTGGGACACAAAATTACATGTGTGTATGTATATGTATGTATATGTGTGTGTATGTGTGTGTGTGGGTGTGGTGGGGGGGTGTGTGTGTGTGTGCGTGGGTGTGTGTGGTGTGTGTGTGTGTGTGTGGTATGTGTGTGTGTGTGTGGTCTGTGTGTCTGTGTCAAATAGTCATTAGAGGAACCAGACCCCTTTTCTAATGTACATTTTTTAAACCGTTTTCTGTGCTTCAGCCGAAAGAGATTTTTAGAACTAGAAAAAGTTATAACATTTATTAGTGCATACGCAAAATATCACAGGTAAAACCCTTTGAACGCAAACGATTCTCAGCTTGTAAATGGCATCCTGTGGCAATCTTGCAATATAAATGATCCCGCCATCATATTTGAAACACTAATATTCACTCCCATCCTATCCTCGCTTTCAAATTACGTGTGGGTGTATATTTGCTAAAGTAACCACGACTTTACGGATATAATTTCTCATTTATTCATTATTGTTTTTGGTAATTGCCTTTCTTTCAAGATAAAAAAAACGAGGGATTTTCTTCTGTTTCTCTCATGTTTCCTACTCTGAGAGGTTTGTATGTTAGGGGAAAGCCTAACATACTAGTCGACTCCGATCACAAAGCGTGCGCTGTATTTAAGTATTTTAGAGTGATCCTTGGAGTCAAATACTTATTTTTGTGTATGCGCATTCAGGAATTCTTGTCTTTTAACTAGAAGAGGGTCGATTGTATATAGTAAAGTAGACATATATAAGATATATATACATATATATTAGATATATATATATATATTATATATATAATATATATACATAGTCTATATTATATATATATATATTATATATATATATATATATATATATATATGGTGGGTGTGGTGTGTGTGTGTGCGTGTGTGTGTGTGGTGTGTGTGTATGTATGTATATGTATTATAAATGCATAAAATTTTATTAATAAAAAATATATATATATATATATATATAGAGATATATTTATATATAATAATATATATATATGTATATATATATATATATATATATATATATATATGTGCTGTGTGTGTGTGGTGTGTGTAGTGTGTGTGTGTGTGTGTGTGTGTGTGTGTGTGTGTGTTTGTATGTATGTGTGTATGTGTGTGTGTGTGTTGTGTGTGCGTGTGTGTGTGTTGTGTGTGGGTGTCTTGTGTGGTGTGTGTGTTTGTGTGTGTGTGTGTGAGTGTGTGGTGTATATATATGTATGTGTGTATATTAATATTATATATAGTAATATAATATATATATAATATATAATATATATATATATATCGTCCGTTCTCTGCCACCAAGCAAGCAGGCTAGGCAGGAGGCGGGATATATACAGGGTCGTGAAACCAACTGAACAGCTCCACAGAGGCACCGAGCACCACAGTGTCCCAGAACACCACCAGGGGAAACGCCACGTGGTTTATCAGGTCACAAAGGCACACACGAGGTCTTCACAGGAGCAGCACCCAACTCCGTCTCTCTCTTGGCTTGTTCCTCTGCCCCTCCGCTCCACAGGCCAGTTTGCGTCAGTTTGCCCAGGTCCTTCAGTTACACATGCCCAGGTCATCTTTTCATGTTTAACCATGTTCGAACAGAGACAAAGACACTGGCGTAAGCACTATCCCCCTATTCAAGCAGGTAACTGGCGGTAAGGATGCAGTGGCACCCAGAGGGGTATCTCCTGCCCCAAAAACGGGCTCAGGCCATCATTGAAGTCTGCTGCCATCGACCTCACCGTCCAAATGTCTTCGTCCTCATCCGGCAGGTCTGGCCACGTCCTCGTCGCCGCTACTGGGCTAACGTCATATTCTTTTTCACCCATGGCCCCAGGGAGTAAGCGTCCTGGGCAACATGGTAACGCACAGCCGGTGCGCCAAGTCCTCGAGGGAAGTCAGGCAACGGCCCCCCACACCAAAACCAATCCCACTCCCCGACGACTCTCTGGACGCTCCACTTCTCACAAGTGCCAGCTTTGCAACAAACTGGCACTTCAGGTCCATATTGGAGAAGTTAGCTTACAACACTGTAAACTAACCCCCCCCTTGTCCCAACAAGGCCACGCCCAACCGCTAGCCATCAGCCAGCTGCAAGGTTTGAATGGGCTCCACGAGGGGGCCTCTACTCCACGAATCACTCTTGATAGTCGAAACCGGATTCTAGACCTCTGTCCTGGGGGCCAAGGTGCAGTCGCTCAGTCGTACACTACCTCTTGCACAGCCAACCACTGAAGCAGGGGCACATCTTCATCGGCACCCTTACCAGCTTCCGTCCAAGGGTCGACACATGCCTTAATCTGCGTCAGGTAGTCAAGGCCAGCAAACAGTGCTTTGTCCAGCTCGGGCCACATACACCGGCGCCGCTGCCCGTGCTGGCCCACGCCATATGAGCCTCCACTGGCCCCTTGAAGCTGAACGCAATGCCCGTGACCACCACACAGTCCTGTGGTGCGTTTTTGGAAGTCGCATAGTGGCCAACATATCAGGCCGCACTAGGTCTTCTCAGCCCAGCGTCCACTGTCAGGCGTGGGGGGGGGGGGCATAGCGTCCCATCTATGAGCCCTCACCCTGCATTATGCTGGTTTGACGGCAGCTTACCCAAGTCAGGGGCCTGGGAACCGAGGACGGCTGGGTTTCGGCCCCTTCTCCAGCCGGTCTGAGTTTTCCCTCCTGTACCACTTCTTAGCCAAGGACATGCACTCGGATGGTGGCATAGCCACAGTCCTTGCAGCACACTGCTGGAAAGCATCAGAAATCCGTTCTGGTTGAGAGGACATTTTCTCCGCTCCCTCCGACACGGACTAAGTCTGTACCCTTCCTCACGCAGCCCCAACACAAGCCTGTTGGGAAAATGCTCGGCAACTTCCTCAAATGCTACCTTCTCACTTTAGCCTTCCGGGCCGGAGGGTCATGGCGGGGCTGAGCAGCTGGGCCCTAGGCATGGTTGCCTCAGGAAGGCCTCGAAACTCCAAGGCACTCGCCAGCGCCACCTGGGGTCCCGGGTGTGCCTGGCTTGACGTAGATTTGACAGCTGCTGGTCCTGCAAAAGCGGTCAAACAACGAAATCGCGGGCCAGGACCACATCATCTCTTCCACAGCCGCAGGGTAACGACCTCCTTACCAGGCGCCTTCAAATTTCCTGCACCGTTGGCAGTGGTGTATCGCACGGCTCACGAGTCAGCTTCTTCAAGTGGGCCCGATATACCTCGGCCTGGTGGTGGTGCCCGAAAAGGCTTTTCAAAGCCTCCGACCACGCTGGGGTAAGAGGCATGTGGGGAGGCAGTAGATGCCCCAACATTTACACCGCGGGGCCCGTAGTGCTGTTACCAGCTGCAGGCCTTCTTCTTCCTGGCTCCAGACCTGTGCCAGATGACGGCATTTCCCAAATTGGGCGAAATATGCCTCCCAGGCAAACCCTCCCGTCGTACTCAGCTCGCCGCTTATGCCTCAAGAAATGTCTGGAGGCCGAGGGGCTGAGGGATGGAGAACGCGTGCCGTGAACTAACACGCCCGGGGGGGAGGAAGGGGATGAGGGGAGGCAACGGAGGCGGGTTGATCAGGTTCGAGGTTGCCGCCACCTATACCAAGGGAGCGGTTCCGATTGGGTCCCCAGCACTTTCTGCAGCGAACACTGGCTGTGGACACGAATGCTGCGAGGCCCCGGGGGTTTCCTGCCACGGACCCAGGCAGACCCCCAGTAAAAATCTGACACTTTTGGCATTCGCTGCCTTCTCTGCTTGCAACGTTAATATCTCGTGACGCCGCTTTCCACCTCACTTCCCCCTTCAGGGCCGAACTCGCCCTCAGGAGTCTGCACCCCTCCATCAGTTCACCTTCACGCTGTTGCAGGCCTGTCGTGTACGCTGAGTTTCCATCTTCTCAGATGCAAAATTGCTCTGTAGCACCTTCAAAAAAGTTGGGCAGAATACTGTTCCTTGCCTTCCTTGCCTGCATCTCGCGAGATTGGTGTGCCAGATCGCGTTCCCTATGTGCCTGACTCTTCTGCCCTTTGTGCCATTTCCTCCCTATACCGGCCAGCTGGCAGTGATCAGGGCCATCTGCCGAGCGGCTTCACCTCATTGTGCCTACCTCAGTCATCGCCTCCTCTATCATGCTGTCGCCATCTTTGGACTACATGATAAATCGGCGCGTATCACTGAATCAAAATATCACAAATCCCACTCTGACACCATTTAGTTACGACGGCCGCCTCGTCTCTCTGCACCAACGCAAGGCAGGATAGGCAGACGGCGTGCTAATACAGGGTCGTGAAACACTGAAACAGCTCCAAGAGGCACCGAGCACCACAAGGTCCCAGAAACCACCAGGGAACAACGGCCACGTGGTGAGGCAGGGCACTAAAAATAAACACAGAATGACAGTAGTTCATTTATATTACACAAGTTATTTACCAGTACACTTTTCTAATAGGCACAATTACAGGGGGAAACCAGC
>NC_051394.1:26663003-26665503 GCF_015228065.2 Penaeus monodon
GGAGTGGGATTTGTGATATTTGATCAGTGAGACGCGCCGATTTATCATGTAGTCCAAAGATGGCGACAGCCATGATAGAGGAGGCTATGACTGAGGTAGGCACAAGTGAGGTGAAGCCGAGGCAGATGGACCTGATCACTGCCATGCTGGCCGGTATGAGGGAGGAAATGGCACAAAGGGCAGAAGAGCAGGCACAGAGGGAACGCGAGCTGGCACACCATCTCGTCGAGATGCAGGCAAGGAAGGCAGAGGAACAGTTCTGCCAACTTTTTGAGGTGCTACAGAGCAATTTTGCATCTGTGAAGATGGAAACTCAGCAGTACACCGACAAGGCCTGCAACAGCGTGAAGAGTAAAACTGATGGAGGAGGTGCGACTCTGAAGGGCGAGGTTCGGGCCTTTGAGGGAGGAAGTGAAGGTGGAAAGGCGGCGTCACGAGATATTAACGTTGCAAGCAGAGAAGGCAGACGAGATGCCAAAGTGTCAGATTTACTGGGGTCTGCCTGGGGTCCGTGGCAGGAAACCCCCGGGCCTCGCAGCATCGTGTCACAGCCAGTGGTCGCTGCAGAAGGCTGGGGCCCCATCGGAACCGCTCCCTTGGGTATAGGTGGCGGCAAACTCGGACCTGATCAACCCGCCTCGTTGCCTCCCTAAAGCCCCTTCCTCCCCCCCGGGGGGTGTTAGTTCACGGCACGCGTTCTCCATCCCGCAGCCCCTCGGCCTCCAGACATTCTGTGAGGCATAAGCCAGCTGAGTACGACGGGAAGGTGGCCTGGGAGGCATATGTCGCCCAATTTGAAATGCCGGCATCTGCACAGGGCTGGAGCCAGGAAGAGAAGGCCCCTGCAGCTGGTAACAGCACTAAGGGGCCCCGCGGTGGAATTTGGTTGGGGCATCTACTGCCATCCCAACATGCCTTTTACCCCAGCGTGGGGGGAGGCTTTGAAAAGCCGTTTCGGGCACCACCACCAGGCCGAGGTATATCGGGCCCACTTGAAGAAGCTGACTCGTGAGCGTGGCGGGGACACCACTGTCCCAACTGGTGCAGGATGTGGAGGCGCTGGTAAGGAGGTCGTACCCTGCGGCTGTGGAAGAGATGATCGTGGTCCTGGCCCCCGATTTCTTTGTTGACGCTTTGCAGGGACCAGCAGCTGCAAATCTACGTCAAGCAGGCACACCTTTAGGACCCGCAGGTGGCGCTGGCGAGGGCCTTGGAGTTCGAGGCCTTCCGAAGGCAACCATGGCCTAGGGCCAGCTGCTCAGCCCCGCCATGACCTCCGGGGCCGGAAGGCTAAAGTGGAGAAGGTTTGCATTGAGGAAGTTGAGCCCGAGCATTTTCCAAGGCTTGTGTTGGGGCTGCGGTGAGGAAGGGTACAGACGTAGTCGGTGTCGGAGGGAGCGGAGAACACGTCCTCTCAACCAGACGGATTCTGATGCTTTCCAAACAGTGCTGCAAGGACTGTGGCAGGTAGGGGCACCCTCCGAGTGCATGTCCTAAGGCTAAGGAAGTGGTACAGGAGGAAAACTCAGACAGGCTGGAGGGAAAGGGGGGCCCAAACCCCGCCGTCCTCGGTTCCCAGGCCCCGACTTGGGTAAGCTGCCGTCAAACCAGCATAATGCAGGTGGAGGGCTCAGTAGATGGGAAGCTATGCCGCCTGACAGTGGACGCTGGGGCTGAGAAGACCCTAGTGCGGCCTGATATGTTGGCCACTATGCGACTTCCAAACGAACCACAGAGGGGCGTTTTGGTGTCACGGGGCATTGTGTGCAGCTCAAGGGGCCAGTGGAGGTTTATATTGGCGTGGGGGAGCACGGGTTTCAGCGGCTGCCGGTGTATGTGGCCGATCTGGACGAGCACTGTTTGCTGGGCCTTGACTACCTGACGCAGAGTAAGGCATGTGTCGACCTTGGACGGAAGCTGGTAAGGGTGCACGATGAAGATGTGCCCCTGCTTCCAGTGGTTTGGGTGTGCAGAGGGAGTTACGGGCCCGAGCGACTGCACCTTGACCCAGGACAGAGTCTAGAATCCGGTGTCGACTATCAAGAGTGATTCGTGGAGTAGAGGCCCTCGTGGAGCCCATTCAAAACCTGCAGCTGGCTGATGGCGTAGCGGTTGGGCGTGCCTTGTTGGACCAAGGGGGGGGTTAGTTACAGTGTTGGTAGCTAACTTCTCCAATATGGACCTGAAGGTGCCAGTTGGTGCAAAGCTGGGCACTTGTGAGGAAGTGGAGCGTCCAGAAGAGTCGTCGGGGAGTGAGGAGTTGGTTGGTGTGGGGCCGTTGCCTGACTTCCTCGAGGACTTGGCGCACCGGCTGTGGCGTTACCATGTGCCAGGAAGCTACTCCTGGGGCCATGGTGAAAAAGAAGATGACGTTAGCCCCAGTAGCGGCGACGAGGACGTGGCAGACGCTGACCGAGATGAGGACGAGCATTTGGACGGTGAGGGCGATGCAGCAGACGTCAATGATGACCATGAGCCAGGTTTTGGGGCAGGAGATACC
>NC_051394.1:26669516-26672016 GCF_015228065.2 Penaeus monodon
GTGTTCACGACCCTGTATATGGCACGCCGTCTGCCTAGCCTGCCTTGCGTTGGTGGCAGAGAGACGAGGCGGCCGTCGTAACAAATGGTGTCAGGAGTGGGATTTGTGATATTTGATCAGTGAGACGCGCCGATTTATCATGTAGTCCAAAGATGGCGACAGCCATGATAGAGGAGGCTATGACTGAGGTAGGCACAAGTGAGGTGAAGCCGAGGCAGATGGACCTGATCACTGCCATGCTGGCCGGTATGAGGGAGGAAATGGCACAAAGGGCAGAAGAGCAGGCACAGAGGGAACGCGAGCAGGCACACCATCTCGTCGAGATGCAGGCAAGGAAGGCAGAGGAACAGTTCTGCCAACTTGTTGAGGTGCTACAGAGCAATTTTGCATCTGTGAAGATGGAAACTCAGCAGTACACCGACAAGGCCTGCAACAGCGTGAAGAGTGAACTGATGGAGGAGGTGCAGACTCTGAAGGGCGAGGTTCAGGGCCTGAGGGAGGAAGTGAAGGCGGAAAGGCGGCGTCACGAAGTATCAACATTGCAAGCAGAGAAGGCAGACGAGGTTCTGGCAACAGATGCCAAAGTGTCAGATTTACTGGGGTCTGCCTGGGGTCCGTGGCAGGAAACCCCCGGGCCTCGCAGCATCGTGTCGGAGCCAGTGGTCGCTGCAGAAGGCTGGGGACCCATCGGAACCGCTCCCTTGGGTATAGGTGGCGGCAAACTCGGACCTGGTCAACCCGCCTCGTTGCCTCCCTCAGCCCCTTCCTCCCCCCCGGGCGTGTTAGTTCACGGCACGCGTTCTCCATCCCGCAGCCCCTCGGCCTCCAGACATTCTGTGAGGCATAAGCCAGCTGAGTACGACGGGAAGGTGGCCTGGGAGGCATATGTCGCCCAATTTGAAATGCCGGCATCTGCACAGGGCTGGAGCCAGGAAGAGAAGGCCCTGCAGCTGGTAACAGCACTAAGGGGCCCCGCGGTGGAAGTGTTGGGGCATCTACTGCCATCCCAACATGCCTCTTACACCAGCGTGGCGGAGGCTTTGAAAAGCCGTTTCGGGCACCACCACCAGGCCGAGGTATATCGGGCCCACTTGAAGAAGCTGACTCGTGAGCGTGGCGAGACACCACTGTCCCAACTGGTGCAGGATGTGGAGGCGCTGGTAAGGAGGTCGTACCCTGCGGCTGTGGAAGAGATGATCGTGGTCCTGGCCCGCGATTTCTTTGTTGACGCTTTGCAGGACCAGCAGCTGCAAATCTACGTCAAGCAGGCACACCCTGAGGACCCGCAGGTGGCGCTGGCGAGGGCCTTGGAGTTCGAGGCCTTCCTGAAGGCAACCATTGGCCTAGGGCCAGCTGCTCAGCCCCGCCATGACCTCCGGGGCCGGAAGGCTAAAGTGGAGAAGGTAGCATTGAGGAAGTTGAGCCCGAGCATTTTCCAAGGCTTGTGTTGGGGCTGCGGTGAGGAAGGGTACAGACGTAGTCGGTGTCGGAGGGAGCGGAGAACACGTCCTCTCAACCAGACGGATTCTGATGCTTTCCAGCAGTGCTGCAAGGACTGTGGCAGGTATGGTCACCATCCGAGTGCATGTCCTAAGGCTAAGGAAGTGGTACAGGAGGAAAACTCAGACAGGCTGGAGAAGGGGGCCGAAACCCAGCCGTCCTCGGTTCCCAGGCCCCGACTTGGGTAAGCTGCCGTCAAACCAGCATAATGCAGGTGGAGGGCTCAGTAGATGGGAAGCTATGCCGCCTGACAGTGGACGCTGGGGCTGAGAAGACCCTAGTGCGGCCTGATATGTTGGCCACTATGCGACTTCCAAACGCACCACAGAGACTGTGTGGTGTCACGGGGCATTGTGTGCAGCTCAAGGGGCCAGTGGAGGCTCATATTGGCGTGGGCAGCACGGTGCAGCGGCTGCCGGTGTATGTGGCCGATCTGGACGAGCACTGTTTGCTGGGCCTTGACTACCTGACGCAGAGTAAGGCATGTGTCGACCTTGGACGGAAGCTGGTAAGGGTGCACGATGAAGATGTGCCCCTGCTTCCAGTGGTTGGCTGTGCAGAGGTAGTTACGACTGAGCGACTGCACCTTGCCCCCAGGACAGAGTCTAGAATCCGGTGTCGACTATCAAGAGTGATTCGTGGAGTAGAGGCCCTCGTGGAGCCCATTCAAAACCTGCAGCTGGCTGATGGCGTAGCGGTTGGGCGGAGCCTTGTTGGACCAAGGGGGGGGGGTTAGTTACAGTGTTGGTAGCTAACTTCTCCAATAAAGACCTGAAGGTGCCAGCTGGTGCAAAACTGGGCACTTGTGAGGAAGTGGAGCATCCAGAAGAGTCGTCGGGGAGCGAGGAGTTGGTTGGTGTGGGGCCGTTGCCTGACTTCCTCGAGGACTTGGCGCACCGGCTGTGGCGTTACCATGTGCCAGGAAGCTACTCCTGGGGCCATGGTGAAAAAAAAGATGACGTTAGCCCCAGTAGCGGCGACGAGGACGTGGCAGACGCTG
>NC_051394.1:26679516-26688055 GCF_015228065.2 Penaeus monodon
AAACGTATAATGAGAGAAGTGTTACCTTTCAACGGGCTAAGCAATGATGAAATTAACTCTTTATATCTGCATGAGGCTAGAAAAGAACAGTGTTTCAGTTCTTACCATTTTGAAATTGAAAAATTAAATTCTCTTACATTTCGACAGTACGAATTAGATAATGAAAGTAAATATGATGAGAATGACCCCAATAGATTTATTGTAGCAAACTTGCAATCATGAATCCAATCTGTAAATATATCCTCCCCCGATGAACTTGACACAGTATTAATGGACTTTCAAAAGTCCAATCTTAAAATAACATTTTTTAATATTAACAGTATACCCCTAAAATTAGACTGTTATTTGGAAGAAGTTCAAGTGGTTTTAGAAAGAAATTTTGATTATATTGGCTTTTGCGAAAGAAAGCTAACTAATGACATTGAATCTCTGTTTATTATACCAAATTATTATCTAATCACAAATAATTCTTCGAGGACCAGTGGAGGATTAAGTCTTTATGTACATAATAGTATAAAAACAAAAATTATGCATAATCTAACAGTAAATACTATATACACTGAAACCTTATTCGTTGAGACTCTAATACTGACCATAAACCTACCATAGTAGGGGTCGTCTACAGGCGACCCAAGTCAAATTTTCAGGACTTTACATCAACTTTAACAAATCTGCTTAGCATTCTTGAAAACAATAATTCACACAACTATATAATGGATAACTTTAATTTAGATTTACTAGAAGGAAGTACTCAAAACATGGTAATGGATACAATCAGCACATTTAACAGTCATTATTATCACTGTACAATCTCACACCCAACACGCGTTACGCAAAAGTCTGCAACTTTATTAGACCATATATGGGGCAACAATGTAGCAAATAACCTGTGCAATGGCATTTTTCATACTCAAATTTCTGATCATTTCCCTATTTTCTCCCTTTTTAATAGACAACCACACCCGCATGTTGTAAATAATTTTTAAAAAAACACGTATAGACAAGGTCCAAAAATGAAATTGAAAATACTAATTGGCAATCCGTATACGATTCCCAAGATGTAAATAATGCTCTTGCAAAATTTAAAGACAATTAAAAGAGACTGGAAAATGTTTTCCGTTTATTACAAAAACGATAAGAAATACACATTTCTCAAAGCCTTACATTGCGAATGAAATTTTTAAAAATCTCCAAAGAACTCCAAAGAAAATCACTAAAATGGCCAATAACTTATGGTAGGCAGTATAGAAAACTTCGCAACAAAATTAATCAAATGATTCAAAAAGAAAAAAAGTAAATATTTTAAGAGAAAACTTGAAGAATCAAATATATATCAGAAAATCATGGTCGGTAATAAAGGAAGTCCTCAAAAGGAAAACCAGAGACGACAGTTGCCTTGCCTCAACCTCTCTCTGTCCCGAGCAATTTAGTGAACACTTTATCAAAGTCGGTCCCTCACTCTCTGCTAAAATTACCCCACCAGAAACCCTTTTCTCGTCTTACCTTCCCATGTGTACGTATAAAACTTTCAGTAACAGACAAGTTACCATTACAGATACAAAATCTAATTATTTCTCTCAACGACAGTGCTCCAGGATATGATGAATTACCCGGGAAAATAATTAAAGCCACTTCTACTACTTTTTCACCGATAATTACATTACTTTGTAATAGATCACTAACACTGTCGTGAGACCAGTTTACACATCTGGAGATGATGCAGACTTAAACAACTCTTGACCGATATCAGTCTTAAATTTCTTAAGCAAGATTTTTGAAAAGGTTGTTTACACACAGTTAATGGAACATCTAAACATTTAAGACCCACAGAAACTGCCTCAACAAAACTTCGTCGACGTCGTGTTGACAGCTTTTGACGAAAACAAGTTTACAATCAGCGTGGTTTTAGACCTAAGCAAGGCTTTCGATACGGTGGACCATACGATTCTTCTCAATAAACTTGATCATTATGGGGTCCGTAACACAACACTCAACACATAACTGGTCGTATGCAGGGTGTAAAATTGAATAATAACTTTTCATCACAATGTAGAACCTTATGCGGTATTCCGCTTGGGTCAATTTTAGACCCATTACTTTTCATATTATAATAATATTGTCTACTCAACCCAAAAACTTAATTTCATCTTATATGCCGATGACTCCACCCTATTCACCAGCCATCATAATCTCACAACCCTCGTTAACACTTTGAACAGTGAACTTGCACAGGCATCATGCTGGCTTGCTACAAACAAACTAACTTTAAACATAAAAAAGACTAAATACATGATTTTACATAGAAATAAACGAATAATGCATCCATTACCACCAATATATATTAAGGACTGTATATGAGAAGAAGTAACAAAATAAAAATTCTTAGGTGTAATTACTTAAAAATCTTTAAACTGGCATGAACATATCATGCATTTGAAATGAAAATTGTCTAAAGTCTGTGGCGTTCTACACTTATCAAAGTCTTTTTTAACCAAATCATCGATGATATTGATTTATTTTGCCCTAATTTACTCCAATCTCACCTATGGTAATACTATCCGGGGTGCCGCTAGCACAGAAGCCCTACGAGCACTCGAGGCGGTGCAGAAGCGTGCAATCAGAATCATCGCTGGCTTATGTAAGAGGGAGCACACGAATGGATCTTTCTATAAGTATAATCTACTAAAACTTCATGATATCAATATATTCTCATGTTCAAATTTTATCTTTAAATGTCTAAACGGGTTAGCTATAAACCCGACCATTCGTGTCCTCCTCTCCGTCACAGACTAATGTAAAGTTCTATGGAACAAAAATTTATAATGAATTACCATGTGATGTAAGAAGTATAACCACATTATACAGTTTCAATAATAATTAAAAAAAAATTCTTGGTTGACAAATACAAATGTCTAGCTTTTGTCACAAAGCTAGCTATCACAAGATGATAGAATGTGTCTTGAGACCTTATCAGAATTGAATTAGTTATTTCAACATAATATTTTACAACCTTATGAATGTTTCAAAAGGCTCTTAAAATGATACATAATCATTAAAGAGCATTGTCTATAAGTATAATCTGTGAAAACTAATGTAAAATCTTTTATAGACAAAATAAAGATTTTAATTTCAATTTCAAAATTTCAATTTCATTTTCACCAGTTTACTCCCTTACAGGTCATCAGCAAAGCTCTTATTTAACATTTGCTAAAAATAAGTAAATTAAACATCACAGAACACCTGAATTCTTTTATTATAAACTGAAAAATCAAAAAGTTTAAAAAGTTCATAAAACAGGAATCAAATCTCGTTAAAACTGAGATACTAAAATGAAAATGAAAACTAGTTCCTTTAAAAATATAAAGAGCATTACTCAAAAATGTATAAAATTGGACTCCGCTTGTTCATGACTATACAACAAAAATAAAAGAAGTGCACCAGCCTATCATTCACTTGCCCGAATGTATTTCCATCGAGACGAATACTCTGCCACTTGATAAAATATTTCTCAACCCACAAATACCTTCTTAGAAGGTGTGCTTCAATATCACTATCAAGTGCAATCCGTTAAAAAAAAAACACACACACAAATAGAGGACAGCCCAGTCTTGGGTGCTTCCTGCCTCAGACTGCAGCAGCTACTGCCCGAAAAGTTGAGAATTACCTAATTACCGCTGCTCCAAAGAGCACAGTTAGCATGTCTTGCGCATCTTTACGTACTAGGTTTTTATTTTATATTTTTGGCCAGACAAATACTAATGATTGTGTGTGAAAATATCAATAAAAAGATAAATTTGTCTTAAGAGATTAAGATCCTTCTTAAATATTATAATAACTTCAAAAAGTGAAGTATTAATTAAAAGAAAACTTCTAACTATACCTAAATTAGTATCTTTATTTTTTTGTTTTCTCAAGCCCACATCCCTTAACACTGGCGCTCCTCGTGGTGATAGACGTGGCATGTTATATTGAGATGTGCTCCCATAATTAATTATTCAGACAAGCTTTTGTAATTTATTGTTCTGAAGACAGATTAACATAAAAATAAATGTAAATTCAAGATCCCCGCTCATTAAAGGACATTAGTGCGCCCTCTTCTCCTCTAACAAGGGATGCTGTCTTCGCCTCCACGAAGATCACATTGTACAACCAGCTCCGTCAGTCCATCCAGTTTGCGCTAAGGGCGGGAGAGTGGCCAAGTCCCTACTTAAATCCGGCATGAAGGTCCCGTATATATATATATATATATATATATATATATATATATATATATATATATATATAATATATATATATATTATATATAAAGGGAATATATATATATAATATATATAAAGGGAATATATATAATATATATATATAAAGGGGAATATATATATATATATATATATACACTTACTTATACACACACACACACACACATAGACACACACACACACACACACACACACACACACACACACTGTAAAAGGCTATCATCCTTAGTACAATGGTGAACAGAGGGTAGTTATACTTGTTAACGGCTTGACTCTTTATTTCTGAGAGTTGACACCACGCAGTATAAGAACACGACAGTTTAGTTAACGGGTTAGGGGCCCCGGGCGCGGAGGTCACGGTCAGCTCCCCGGGAGGGGCGGGGTGACCTTAGCGCGGGGGTAGCTTAGCACGAACCCCGGCAAACGAGGTCAGTATAAAATGGACCTCCCCCCCGCTGGGGGGGTGGTTCTTTTTTGGGGGAATTTGGATCCACGGGGGAAAACAGCCACGGGGTCCACTGGTAATGAAAGGGGAATTTATCCACATCGAACAGAAAAGAATTACCACTTTTATATTGCTCGGCCACCTACTCGCGCCGCCCTCGAGGCGCCTTCAAGGGTGCCCTAACTTGGCTGGTGTCTCGTTCCGTGCGTCGTCCGGGCCTTTTCGGGGCTTTCGTCCCTGTCGCCCTAATCCCCGGGCCCCTTGTGTAACGTCCGTCCCGTTCACCGCCCTCAAAAAAGTCTCGCAAAGGTCCTCCTTGACTTGGGTTTCGTTTGGACCTCCTTTTAGTCCTGGCCCAGGCCTAACTGGGGGCGTCCTCGTCCACCGTCCTCACAGATCTCGTCAGGTCCTTCCGCGTCCAAAACGTCCTCAATCTTCATCCGGATCTACGGGCGTCGGGGCAGGGGGGGCATTGGGGGCTGCGTCCCTGCGCTAGAGCCCCTGGAGTGCCGGATCGCAGGCGCCCGCCAGGCACAGCTTTTCTGGGGCGACTGATCCCTGCGGAAAAAAGGTGCTGGTTCGCTGGATTCACGGGGATTTCTGGCAGGCAACCCTTTTCTGACGAAAATCCTGGCCGGGGGCCTATGGCGACTTCGATGACGTCCTTCTACAGCACCTAAGGGCCCCCCCGGGTTTGCCGTGTCGGCCGACTGAAAATTAAAGTGGGGGAGCCAGACATAACGAAAGGGCCAGAGTAAAGAAAAAGAAAGGCAAAGAGAAGAGGGGGTGGTAATTACCACTACCCGGTTATTCATAAAATTTACTTTTTTAATGTTGGTTTTTTAACTTATTTTCGTTTTTTTTTTCTTTTTGTGTTTATTTTCTAAAAGGGTAAAGAAGAAAATAGAAGAGGGGTGCAGTAGCGGTCCGCATAGACCTTTTTGAACTACCAACCACTCTTATAGAAGAGAAGATAAGGGAACGACTCGGCGATCCGCGAAGATCTATTTGAACCATAGTCGTCACACAGATAAAAAAATAGATGTAACTTGTACTTTATGTAAAACCCCATCGTCACGAAGGGAAAAAATTTGCGGGCAAAAGAGATCATATAAATCTTTCGCCGGCACTAAGACAGAAACCCCCCCCCACCCTTTTTAATAAAAAAAGGGCGGGTTTTTTTTTGTCCTTGGTGGAGTGAGGTGGAGGTGTGTGGTAGGGTGTGAGTGACAGCTAGCGTTAATGAGAGGGAAGGCAAAGTGACCTCAAAAAGAGAAGAATCAAAAACACGAAAAAAACGTTCACTATAAAAAAAAACTGAAGTAAATTAGCAATGCTAGCTTTTTAAGATTATTTCAACTACCACTTTAAAATTCAACATATAATGATAGGCAAATACGCAGAAGAATGGTGACAAAAAAAAAATATTCCCCAAAAAATTTTTTTTCAAGCAAATTTTCGGGGTCAAAAAATTGAAATCCCGAGGTACTGCTGCTTTGCAGTAGACTTAAATTTTAAAAACTCAATAACGGGGGGATCCTATACCCAAATCCCGTATATGACTGAAGCGACTCGAGCCAGGAATATAAAATCCCGCTCTCTTCTGCGTATTGTAATGGGCGCTCGCAAAATTTCCCCAAGGATATTAATTCACGAATCACACAAATGCTTGGGGGGTACCCCAAAAAAGCAAGCGACTTAAGAGGGTGAGGAAAGGTGTGATTTAAAAAGCGAAAAATGATTTTAGCTAAAAACCCTAGTCTACATTTAATTTAAGGCGTAACCGGGGTCCCCACCGACTCAAAAGGGGGCCAACAACGAATAACTTTACTTCGAACGACGGAGCGCAGATCTATTAGGGGTTTACGCAACCCCGGGCAATATCGGGCAATCCTTGCACTATGATATGGGGGAAGATCCTACGCTATATTCAAAAAATAATGAATTTAATGGAAATTTTCCCTTACATACTTTGTTTTTAGCGCCCATAGAACGTTTCACCAAAAAGCAATGTAAAATGATCATCGAAAAATACCCACGCCGCCACCCACCCGGGAAAAGAGGGAAAATGAGGTAGGTCAAGACGGGGAAAAAACCTTTTTTTTAATTTCCAAAATTTACCGCAAAAGAAAGAAAAAGGGACGGTCAGGTGGGGGGCGAGGGTAGGAAAAGAGTTTAAAAAGAAAGATATTCGTGATAAGATAAAACACGAAAAGCGTTAAATTCGTTGCAGAGAAACAATTAAATCTCTAAAAACGAGGAAAAATAATTAATTACTTTAAACGAAGATATTCATGTTTTTTGATCACAACTCGACGACGGAAATACGATCTGAGGTGGGGAAAAGTGGGAACGTGCCCTTTTCTGCATTTGCACTATTAACCCAACAAAAAAAACGGCTTAAACACATGTATGGGAGAAGAAGGGAAAAGAAATAAGAAAGGGGCCCAAACGTTTTACTTTCGTTTTTTTTCTTACCCTGTCTGAAACGGGGCGAGCGGATTTTTTCGGGGGTGGTGTTCGTGTTGCATGCCAAAAGGATGCAACGGCCCCCCGCTGCCACCCCTTTTTAACGGGTATGCTTTTCTTAGTATAGGGCTGACAGGGGGGCAAAACAACGTAAAACACGCTACGGGCGATGCTACGGGGCTTGTTAAAGGGTCAAAAGCGCCGCGCGGGGGGCCACGGTCAGGGGCCCGGAGGAGGGCGGAGCTGACCTACCGCGCTGGTCGCTTGACACGAAAATCCCCGGAGGGGGGCGAGAGGGGACCCACCGCGTCGGGAGTCCACGAAAAATCCCCCGGGGGAGGGGAGGGGGGACCCTACCGCGTCGGTAGCTTGGAACGAAACTCCCGGTCAAAAAAGGGTCAGATATAAAATGTGACCTCCGCCCTCGTGAGCGGGTGGTTTTATTTGGGACATTTTGGGTCCACGTGGGGAAAACAGCCCCGGGCCACTGGGGGAAAGAAAAAGAATATCCACACCGAAAGAAAAGAAACCACAAAAACACACAAAAACACCCACAACAACCCAAAAAGAAATATAAAAAAAAATTTAAAATAAAAAAAATAAATTAGAAGAAGAAGAAGAAGAAGAAGAAACAAAAAAGAAGAAGAAGAAGACAGAAGAGAGACAGAGAAGAAAGAAAAACAACTACACACAATCACACCAAATTACCCCCCGAAAAGAAAAGAGACATATTTTGGGGGAAAAATATATAATAAAAATAAAAAATAAAAAAAATAAAGCAAAACACACACACACAAAAAAAAAAATATATTTTATAATATATAAAATATAAAATAATAAAAAGATATAGGGATAATTTCATTTATATAAATATAAAATATATATAATTTTATATTTTTATAATAATATATTATATTATAAACATTATAATAAATAAATATATAAATAAAAATAAAAAAAAATATTATATAATATATTAATATATTATATATAAATATAATATATATTTTATATGTATGTGGGGGGTGTGTGTGGTGGGTGTGTGTGGTGTACACACTCACACGCACAACACCCCAAACACACACACACACACAAACACCACACACACCCCACCAAATTAAATAAGTATAAAAAAATATATTTAAAAATAATTAAATTTATATATAAAAAATGTAGTAGTATAATTTTAAATTATTATATATATTAAAACATATTATAATAAATAATATATTTAATTTTTATATTAAAAATATAATATATAAAATTTTATATATATTAATATGACCTACATTTACATACAAACACACACAATACAAAACACACACACACCCCACACCCACACCCCCAACGAATGAGTAAAAAAAAATAT
>NC_051394.1:26693155-26695655 GCF_015228065.2 Penaeus monodon
CGCTCTCGCTGGGGTCGCTCTGGAGGAGGTGTGGGCGGCGGTAGATTGACAGTGGCACCCAGAGGGTATCTCCTGCCCCAAAACCGGCTCATGGTCACCCATTGACTTCTGCTGCATCCCCCTCACCGTCCAAATCCCTCGTCCATCTCGGTCAGCGTCCCCAAACGTCCTCGTCCGCCGCTACGGGGCTAACGTTCATCTTTTTTTTCACCATGGCCCAGGAGTAGTTTCCCTGGCACATGGTAACTCCACGCCGGTGCGCCAAGTCCTCGAGGAAGTCAGGCAACGGCCCCACACAACCAACTCCTCGCTCCCGACGACTCTTCTGGATGCTCACTTCCTCACAAGTGCCCCAGTTTTGCACCAGCTGGCACCTTCAGGTCTTTATTGGAGAAGTTAGCTACCAACCACTGTAACTAACCCCCCCCCTTGGTCCAAACAAGGCTCCGCCCAACCGCTACCCCATCAGCCAGCGGGCGGGTTTTGAAGGGGCCACGAGGGCCTCTACTCCACGCATCACTCTTGATAGTCGACACCGGATTCTAGACTCTGCCCTGGGGGCAAGGTGCAGTCGCTCAGCCGTAACTACCTCTGCACAGCAACCTCTGGAAGCAGGGGCACATCTTCACGTGCACCCTTACCAGCTTCCGTCCAAGGTCGACACAACGCCTTACTCTGCGTCAGGTAGTCAAGGCCCAGCAAACATGCTCGTCCAGATCGGCCACATACACCGGCAGCCCCCTGCACCATGCTCCCCCACCCCCAATATGAGCCTCCACTGGCCCCTTGAGCTGCACACAATCCCCCGTGACACCACACAGTCTCTGTGGTGCGTTTGGAAGTGCATAGTGGCCAACATATCAGGCCCGCACTAGGGTCTTCTCAGCCCCAGCGTCCACTGTCAGGCGGCATAGCTTCCCATCTACTGAGCCCTCCACCTGCATTATGCTGGTTTGACGGCAGCTTACCCAAGTCGGGGCCTGGGAACCGAGGACGGCTGGGTTTCGGCCCCCTTCTCCAGCCTGTCTGAGTTTCCTCTGTACCACTTCCTTAGCCTTAGGACATGCACTCGGATGGTGACCATACCTGCCACAGTCCTTTGCAGCACTGCTGGAAAGAATCAGAATCCGTTGGTTTAGAGGAGTGTTCTCCCCTCCCTCCGACACCGACTACGTTTTGTACCCTTCCTCACCGTAGCCCCAACACAAGCCTTGGAAAATGCTCGGGCTCAACTTCCCCAATGCTACCTTCTCCACTTTAGCCCTTTCCCGGCCCGGAGGTCATGGCGGGGCTGAGCAGCTGGCCCTAGGCCAATGGTTGCCTTCAGGAAGGACTCGAACTCCAAGGCCCTCGCCAGCGCCACTGCAGGTCCTCAGGGTGTGCCCGCTTTACGTAGATTTGCAGTGCTGGTCCTGCAAAGCGTCAACAAGAAATCCGGCCAGGACCACGATCATCTCTTCCACAGCCGCAGGGTACGACCTCCTTACCAGCGCCTCCACATCCTGCACCAGTTGGGACAGTGGTGTCTCGCCACGCTCACGAGTCAGCTTCTTCAAGTGGGCCCGATATACCTCGGCCTGGTGGTGGTGCCCGAAACGGCTTTTCAAAGCCTCCGCCACGTGGTGTAAGAGGCATGTTGGGATGGCAAATAGATGCCCCAACACTTCCACGCGGGGCCCTTAGCGCTGTTACCAGCTGCAGGGCCTTCTCTTCCTGGCTCCAGCCCTGGGCAGATGCCCGCATTTCAAATTGGGCGACATATGCCCCCAGGCCACCTTCCGTCGTACTCAGCTGGCTTATGCCTCACAGAATGTCTGGAGGCCCAGGGGCTGTGGGATGGAGAACGCGTGCCGGAACTAACACGCCCGGGGGGAGGAAGGGGCTGAGGGAGGAAAAGAGGCGGGTTGACCAGGTCCGAGTTTTCCGCCACCTATACCCAAGGGAGCGGTTCCGATGGGTCCCCACCTTTGCAGCGACCACTGGCTCCGACACGATGCTGCGAGGCCCGGGTTTCCTGCCACGGACCCCAGGCAACCCCCGTAAATCTGACACTTTGGCATCTGTTGCCAGAACTCGTCTGCCTTTCTGCTTGCAATGTTGATACTTCGTGACGCCGCCTTTCCGCTTCACTTCCTCCCTCAGGCCCTGAACCTCGCCTTCAGAGTCTGCACCTCTCCATCAGTTCACTCTTCACGCTGTTGCAGGCCTTGTCGGTGTACTGCTGAGTTTTCCCTCTTCAAGATGCAAAATTGCTCTGTAGCACCTCAACAAGTTGGCAGAAAATGTTCCTCTGCCTTCCTTGCTGCATCTCGACGAGATGGTGTGCTGCTCGCGTTCCCTCTGTGCCGCTCTTCTGCCCTTGTGCCATTTCCTCCCTCATACGGCCAGCATGGCAGTGATCAGGTCCATCTGGCTCGGCTTCACCTCACTTGTGCCTACCTCAGTCATAGCCTCCTCTATCATGGCTGTCGTATCTTTGGACTACATGATAAAACGGCGC
>NC_051394.1:26697119-26702119 GCF_015228065.2 Penaeus monodon
GCCGTTTTTTCCCTGCGGGACATATATGTGTGGGTGTGGGTGTATATATATATATATATATATATATATATAAATATTATATATATTATATATTATATTATTATATATTATATATTATATATAAATATAATAATATTTTTAATATATTATATATATATATATATATATATAACAAACAACAAAACCGTGTGGTGTGTGTGTTGTGGTGTGGTGGTGTTGTGTGTTTTGTGTTTGTGTATGTGTGTGGTGTGGGTGTGGGTTGTGTGTATTTTTGTGTGTGTGCGGTTTGTGTGTGTGTGTGTGTGTGTTTTTGGGGGTGTGTGTGTGTGGGGGGTTGTGTGTGTTGTGTGTGTGTGTGTGTGTGTGTGTTTTTTGTTTCTGCTGTATAAGTGTGTGTGATGTATTACTATCATATCTGGGGGCGGCAGGGGTATATTAATTATAATATATATAATATTATATAATATATTTATATTAAAATTATATATATATAAAAAATTATATATTTTCCCTTTCTTTTTTTTAACGTAGGTTCATGCGAGCCCCGTGCCCACAGCATGATATTTAAATTGTAGTTTTCATTTTTGTGTCTTTTTGAGTGAGAGTGGGTAGGGTCCCCATTTCCTTTCCCGGAATCCCCGGTGTTACCTTTTAGGTAATCACTCTCTCTATTCATCCGGGCTTGGGACCACCTTGACTTGGGCTGGCTTGGCCCCCAGGGGCTTATATTATTACAATTACTTAATATATATATATATATATAAAATTATATATATTATATATATAATATATTTATTATGTATATATATGTACAACATGATATATATTATGTATGTATATTATTATATATATTATATAAAAATATATATATATATATAAATATTATATATATATATAGTTTGGTGTTGTGTGTTGTTAAAAGGCTCTCCCCCTTAGTACAATGGTGAAAGGGGGTAGTTATACTTTTTAAAAGGGCTTGACTCTTTATTTCTGAGAGTTACCCCAAAAGAAGAAATAAAAACACGACTGTTTTAGTTATAGGGGTTTATAGGGCCGCGCGGGGGTCAGGTCAGCTGCCCGGAGAGAGGGGGGAGCTGACCTTAGGGGGTTTTGGTAGCTTAGCACGAACCCCCGGCCCCAACGGGTCGGGATATAAATTGACCTCCCCCCCTCGCTGGCGGGTGTTTTTTATTTGGGACATTTGGATCCACGGGAAAACGCCACGGGGGTCCACTGGTAACAAAAATAAATTACCCATCCTGAAACAAAAATAGAATTACCAAATCTTATATTGCTCGGCCACCTCTCGCGCCTGCCTCGAGCGCCTTCGGGGTGACCTAACTTGGCGGGGTCGTCTCGTTCTCGTCGTCGTCCGGGTTTTCAACTTCGGGCTGCTCGTCCATGTTGTCCTCATCCTCCTGCTCCCTGGTGTAATCTGCTCGTTCTCGTGTTCCACGTCCCAAAAGTCCCCGCCAGGTCCTCCTTGACTTCAGATTCTCCTACCTCCTCGTACCCCTGGCCCAGGCCTAACTCGTGGCGTCCTCGTCCACACGTCCTCACGTTCGCCGGGTCCTCGCGTCCACAGTCCTCGAAAATCTTCATCCGACTACGGGCGTGGGGGCGGGGCGGCATCTCGGGCGGCTGATATCTGCGTTACGACTCCGAGTTGACCGGCTGCAGGCTCCCCCAGGCACAGCTTCTGGGGACTGGTCCCTGGGGAAAAGGTCTGTCGCGGGATCTAGGGGGAGTCTGGCAGGCAACGCCCGCCACTACACGGGGAAGGCTTAACACTTTTTCTACGAAAATCCTGGCCCCGTGGGGCTATGGCGATCTTCGAGACGTCCTTCTCACAGCATCTTAAGGGTCCTCCTCGGTGCCGATCGGTCCATGCAATAAAGTGGGGGAGCCAGATCATACACTAAGGCCAAGTAAAGAAAAAAAAGGCAACAGAGAAATGGGGTGGATTACCATACCGGTTATTCTAACAATTTACGTTTTTTATTTTGGGTTTTTTTTAACTTATTTGGGGTTTTTTTTTTTTTCATTTTGTGTTTTATTTTCACAAAGGAAAAAAAGAAAATAGAAAGGGAGATGTCATAGCGGTCCCATAGACCTTTTGAACCCAACCATCTCTGAAGTATGAGATAGATAGGAACGACATCGGCGATCCGCGAAGATCTTTTGAACCATAGTCTCACACAATAAAAAATAATTTGAAAACTTGTACACAGACAGCGACGAAAAATTGCGGCTAAAGAGAAATAATAAATCTTTACGCCGGCACTAAACTAAAAAGGGTCGTGTCTTTTGTCCTGTGTGTGTGAGTACTGAAGTGGTTGTATCATGTGTGGTGACCTAGTTTAATGGAAGGGGAAAAGGGGTGACCTCACACAGAGAATGAATCCAACCGAATATTCCCTTCACTATAAAAACTGAAAATAAAATTTGCAATGCTAGCTTTTAAATTATTTTTAACTACCACTTGAATTCAACATATAATGATATGCACAATGTCGCATGAAAGAATGGGGACATAAAAAAAATTCGCCAATTTTTTATCAAAACAAATCTTCTCGGGGGCAGAAATTGAACTGCCCCGGGGACATTTCTACTTTGCACGTCAGCTTCTAAAATCATAAAGGGGGGGTCCTATACCCAAATGCCGTATATGCTGAACGTTGAGCCGGGAAAATAATATTCCTGCTCTCTTCTGCGTATCTGTAATGGGGGTCGCAAATTCCCCAAGGATATATAAATTTCACGAAACAACAAACGCTTTGGGGGGGGACCCAAAAAATCAAGCGACTTGAGGGGGGGTAGAAAGGTTGATTAATAAGCGAATAAGTTCTAACTTAAAAACCCTAGTCCTACATTTTACGGACGTAACCGCGGGCACCCGACTCAAAAAGGGGCCGAAAGAACGAATAACTTTTGTTTTTTTGCACCTATTCTCGAAAGACGGGCGCAGTCTATTAGGGTTACCCAAACCCCCGGGCAAAATTTGGGGAAACCCGTGCACTTGATATGGGGGGGGATCCCCCTATTTCCAAATAATCAATTTTGTTACCTGCTTCGCTCTAGCGCCGATGAACTGTCCCAAAAGCATGTAAAATGATATTTTTGCTTCCAAATTGGGGAACCAAGTGGGGCATCTGACCCCACCCCGCCGAAACCGACCGGAAAAGAGAAATTTTAGGTCAGGTCGGGCGGGGGCAGGGTTAGGAAAGGATTAAAATGAAAAGGTATTCGTGAAAGATAAAATCCGAACGGTTTAAAAATTCGTTGCAGATGAAACAAAATAAAACTCTAAAAACAGAAAAAAATTAAATTTCTTAAATAACAACGATATTCATGTTTTTGACCATACTCGATCGCACGGAAAAAGCGATCTGAGGGGAAGAATATGGGGAAAAATGCCATTTGCTACATTTTTGCACCTTTTAACCCAAAAAAAAACAAAGGCTTAACACATGTATGGGAGAAGGAGGGAAAAGAAATAAGAAAAGGGGGCCCAAACGTGTACTTACGTGTTTTTTTTTTTAGCCTGTCTTGAGCGGTCGAGCGGATTTTCTTCGGGGGGGGTTGTCCGTGTTGCTGCCAAGGGATGCAAAAGCCTTCGCTGCCACCATTTTTTTTAAAAGGCTATGCGTACTCTAGTACATGGCTAAGGGGGGACCAAAACACCTAAAGGGGTGAACACTGCCGACGAGCTACGCTTGTCTAAAGGGGTCAAAAACGCCCCGTGGAGGCCACGGGCCACTGCCCGAGAGAGGGGGGGACTGACCTTTTGCGCGCTGGAACTGGCTACGTACTCCCCCGGAGGGAGGCGAGAGCTGACCCTCCGCGTCGGGAGCTTTTGGGACGGGCTCCCGGGGCAAACGAGGTCAATATAAAAATTGACCTCCGCCCTCGCTGAGGGGTGGTTCTTATTTGGGACATTGGATCCACGTGGAAAAAAACCACGTGTCCACTGGGAACGAAATAAATTTCCACATCCTTAAAAGAAATAGAATTATCCCCTCTTATAAAAAGTTAATATTATATATTAATATATAAATATAATATTAATATAAAAATAATATATAATATATATTATATATGTATATAAAATACATATTATTGTATATGTATAATTTAATAATCATAATGTATATGTAATATTTTACTTATGTATTATATATATAATATATATATTATAATTATAAAATATATATTATATATAATAAATATATATAAAGTATGTGTGTGTGTGTGTGTTGTGTGTGTGTGTGGTTGTGTGTCCTGCGTGAATAAATGTTGTGGTGCAATCTATACATTTTTTATTATTATTATTATTATTATTATTGTTATCAATAACAACAAAAACAAAAGTTAATATAATAGCAATGATGATGATAAAAATTTAAAGATATAATAATGATAACAATAAAATAACAATAATATAATAATTTTATTATTATTTTTTATTTTATTATTATTATTTTATTATTTTTTTATTATTATTATTATTATTTTATTATTATTTTTTATTATTATTATTATTCTTATTATTATTAATTTTATTTAAAAATTAAAAATTTAAAAAAATTAAAAATAATAAAATAATAAAAAAAAAAAATAATAATAGTAATAAATAAAAACAAAAAAAAATAAAAAATAATTTCTTAGTTAAAATTTTATTTTAAAAAATGCTTTTTCCTTTTAAAAAAAATAAAATAAAAATTTTTTAATTATCAAAAAATTTTTAAAATTGACCTCGTTTGAACGGAGTCGTGCTAAGCTACCACCGCGCTAGGTCAGGACATTACCGCTGCTTGGTCGCTTGACACGAAACTCCCGGTCAAACGAGGTCAGATATAAAAATGTGACCCTCCGCCACTCGCTGAGCGGTGGTTCTTATTTGGGACATTTGATCAACGTGCGAAAACAGCCACGTGGTCCACTGGTTATAGAAAATAGAATTATCCACATCCTGTAACAGAAATAGAATTAGCCAAGCT
>NC_051394.1:26704619-26716388 GCF_015228065.2 Penaeus monodon
TGGTGTGTGTGTGTGTGTGGTGTGTGTGTGGTGGAGTGTTTATAACATATATACATATATAATTCACACACACACACACACACACACACACACACACTATATATATATATTAGATATATTTTATATAGAATAATATATATAATTATACTATATATGTATAGGATCTAGATATTGTGCAGACTAGACATATGTATTATAACATATATGTACATATATGTAATAATATAACATATACTGTACACATATATATCAATATATATATATATAATAAAAAAATTATTACTATATATAATATTTATAATATATATATATATAGACATATACATAAATATTGTATCAGCGGGTATATGTATATATATATTCATTCTCAGTCATACCTTTATACATCTGTCAATATGAAAACGGGTCATATATATATATATATATATATAATATATATATATATATATATATATATATATAGATATATGTGGTGGGTGTGTGTGTGTGTGTGTGTGTGTGTGTGTGTGTTCGTGTGTGGGTGTGTGTGTGTGTGTGTTTGTGTGTGTAGGTTTGCGTGTGCGTGGGTGTATGTGTGTGTGTGTGTGTGGTGTGTGTGTGTGTGTGTGTGTGTGTGTGTGTGTGTGTGTGTGGTGGTGCGTGGTGTGTGTGTGTGTACACACACACACACACACACATATATATATATTACTATATATATATATCATATATTATATATATATATCTGTATATATGTCATATTATATATGTATGTATATATTTATACACACACACACACACACCACACACACACACACAACACCACAACCACACACACACACATATATATATATATATAATATATATATATATATATATATAATACTACATTATAGGCACCTATATGCATATATAATGCACACACACACACACACACACACACACATACACACACAACAAAACACGCACACACACACACACACACACACACACACATACACACACGCACACGCAAACTACACACACAAAAACACACACACACACACACACACATACACACACGCACACGCACACCTACACACACAAACATATTTTAAAAAATCAGATTTGAGTAGTTGCCGGCGGTTCTGATCCAGGTCAGTGACTGAAAACTGATCTTTCTTCTACCGTTTTTTCTACGGCTGTATATCCCCTATATCTATGTTTGCATCTTCCTCATTTATACGCCTATATCTGCTTCAACATCTACCTATGCTTCCCCCTCCCAACATATAATATATATATTAATGTATATATATATATGTATCTTATATATATTATATATATATATATAATATATATATATAGATATAATATATATATATAATATATATATATGTAGAAAAACCCTCAGGTGCAAAAAACCTAGAGTATGAAAAAAGACTACAGTTTCGAATACAGCGAGAAGATTCCATCTTTGAAGAGGCCTGCAACGAGAAGGGATCAACAGGATAAGTCCGGATATGCGCCAAGCTTAGCCCTCGCCCCGGGCTATGACATGAGGGGAGCCCGGGCTGTGTCGAACTAATGCCGACTCGCACGTGTGTCAGCTGGTGCTGAATCGCTGAACTAGTCCTTATCCGCCGTGGTGCCCCAAGCCACAGCAGTAACCTCGGGCGACAATTGCAATTCGCGCCTGGGCGGGGCGCCAAAACGCCGACCACTCGGTTGAGAGGGCCGAACACGTTACCAACTGTTACTAGCCGGAGGCTAGGAAAAAGGGAGAGGAGGAGGTATTTAAAGCGAGAGAGGAGGCAACGCGGTAACACAGGCAGGGAGAATAGACAATGGAAGCGAAGGAAGGTCATCAATCAGGTCGGGAGATTCGGGCGGACTATTGTGTCCGGCATAAGAATGAGAAGGCGGAGGATGTGGGAAGCGAGGAGGACTATCAGCAGGAGAAAAGCCGCTGTCAAGTTGTGAAATTATGGCAGCAGCTTTATTAAGGAAGGATTTCCACCAGTCTAGCGGCGAAAGACAATTAGCGCCGCTGACCAGTCCATCGATGGCCCCCCCCAAAGAGAGAATTGTTGGTCCCCTGGATACAGCCGTTACTTTGTGGAGTAAGACGCTTAGTGGCGAGGATGGCGCCTGTCTCGCAAAGTATTGCTTATCACAGGAGGCATAAGAACAGCATAGGTGCCCATCTTCGAGGTGAGGGAGGATAGTATGGCTAGGTGGGACGGAGAGTGCTCACCAGGGATAGTGTGAAGAGGTTTCACCAGTTGAGAGGGTGAAGAGGCTTCACAGTAGAGGTGTGAAGAGGGCGACAGAAGAGAGTTAGATCTCCTCAGTGTAGGGCAGGATGAAGAACGAGAACATGACGAGGGCTAACCCAGTTGTAGACGAGCGACGCAGGGAAGTCGATCTCTCAATCCAGGTACTGGTGGTCACAGATGCGGAGAGGCGCGAAGGAATAGCGTGTTGCACAACCTTTCTTCACATGGAGAGGGAGGCTATGAGAAGGAAAGATGTCTGCGCATACCACTATGCAAGGCTCCTGTATATGGAGAAGGAGAAGTGTTCAGCAGAGAGATGGACTGGGTGTCAAGAAAGGAGCTTGTTGTTCAACTTACAAATTCCACCTTGAAACAGATAGAAGGAGAGAGAGAGTTCGGCTTGCGTTAGGGAAAATTCCGAAAACAGGGCAGTTCATGAGGCCAGAGAGCAAGCGTCATCGACAACACCTCAGCCAGACCGGACAGGGACGAAAGGAAGATGAAGGGAGAAGCTGAGACCTCTAATTCAAATGAACAGGTTTGCAAGACGGGAGAGCCCATGGCAACTACCCAACGTCTGAGAGTAGAAGCGACCCATCAAAAGGAAAAGGAATTTAGACTACACACAAAAGACGAATCAGCTGGTGGAAAAGAAGTCAGTGGGCAGAGGGGAGGACGAGGATCCTCTGCGGGGCGGAGCATTCCTCTGAGGAAAGCGGGAAGGGACCTTTTGAACAGGAGTCAAAATTCCAAGCTCATTCATGATCCACCGGTGATACTCCACGGACAGGGGAGATGAAGTCCTGAGAGTGGTGGAGGTGAGCAGGAAAGAAGGTGCGAAGAAGGGAGTGAGACACTTAGAAATGAGGGAGTCGAGGGTTGATGACCTGAACCTCTGGTAGAGATTCGCCTGTGCACACCACACACACACATTCACACACAACACACACACACACACACACACCCACACACACACACACACACAACCCCCCCACACCACACACACACATCACCACACACACATACCACACAGACACACACACACACACACCACCCACAAGACCCCACACCCACACACACAACCACACCACACACACACACACACACGCACCCACACACACACACACACACACACACACACACACACACCACACACACACACACACACACATATATATATATATATATATATATATATATATAATATAATAAAATATATATATATATATATATATATATATATATGTATTATTATATATATGGAATAGATACATAGATATGCACACTATACATCATATTAATACAGACAACACCACACCCACAAACACACAAACACCACAACACCACAACACACACACACGCACGCACTTCCAGCACCCCCCCCACACCACACAACCACACTCACGCCACCACACACACACACACACAATATATATATATATATATAATAATATATATGATATAATATATATCGTTATATATATATCTATATACATGAACACAAATATATATATATATATATATATATATATTATATATATATATTATAATATATATATATATTATATATACTATATTATTATACATATATATATATATATATATATTATATATATATATATATATAACCACACACACACACACGCACACACACACACACACACACACAAACACACACACACACATACACACACATATATATGTGTGTACACACACACACACATATATATATGTGTGGGGTTGTTGTGTGTGTGTGTGTGTTGTGTGTGTGTGTGTGTGTAATATATATTATATAATAATATATATATATATATATATATATATATATATATATATATATATGTGTATGTGTGTGTGTGTGTGTGTGTGTGGTGTGTGTGTGTGTGTGTGTGTGTGTATGTGTGTGTGTGTATGTTTTGTGTGTGTGTGTAAATATATATTATTATATTATATATAATAATATATATATAGTATATATATATATATATATATATATATATACTGCCACGATAGTCCAGTGGGTAGCGCACTGGCCTCCGACCCTCGTGGTCCCAGGTTCATTCCCTGGTCGTGAATTTGCACCTCGGCTGCAATCCGACCGCTGGCTTGAGCCCGATCTCACGGCGAGAAGACAACATATCGCCTTGAGAGGTCAACTGCAGGTGTCCCATGTTGTTCCCCCAGAACTACCTTGTTCAATTAGCTTTTTTGACTGCCGCGATGGTCCAGTGGTTAGAGCACTGGACTCCGACCTAGTGGTCCGAGTTCAATTCCCCGCTGCGGCAGTCGCGAAAAATGCCTGCGTTCTGACTGCTGCTCGAGCCCGAGGAAAACGACACACCGCGGTTGATTGGGAAGGGCATCCAATCAGGCAAGGGTGGCACTGCCATATAACCTCTCAGTAATGAATTGAGAGAAGCCTATGTCCTGTATTGGAATGAATGGTTGTTGAAAAAAAGAAAGTAAAAAAAAAAAAATATATATATATATACACACACACACATACACATGCATACACACAACACACACACACACACACACACACACACACACACACACACACACACACACACACACACACACACACAACACACCCACACACACACACATATATATATATATATAATATATATATATATAATATATATATATATATATATAACATATACGACGCACACATCCAAATACATACATGCACGTAAATGTAAAGCCACAGCCTGTCTCGGGAACAAAGGTCCGGAATCGGTCTCCTCCTTTTCCTTGGTGTCGCCCCGACCATAAATTGGCAGAAATCGATGCTAACACTCGTGGGTTTGCAACCTTGCAATTTCTTTCCCCTCGAGTTCGGAAAGATTGCACTTTTTGCATGTAGGGTCTTATCTCGTCCGCGGGCGGGAAGAATTGACATCTTGAGATTTCTCGTGCTCTGTGGGGAAGCGAGAGGGAGCACACAGAGATCATTTTCTGTAACATCAAAATGGTCTAGTGTGCAATATTATAATAGCTGTAAAAACTTTAATTATGATATAACTATGATATAACTATGATTCCTGCATCTGGCCCAGTACACAGTTTTCATGATTATGAATTCAAAATTTTCTTATCCTAACTAATGTTGTCAGTATCAATTTCTGCGTACCCGGGTCCATATCAGGCAGTCACACAGCTGTTCTTTCAAGTGAGATTGAACCATAGCTGATGGCTCTGTTAGAAACTTTTCTGTTGTAATTGAGGATCTTGATTATTCTCTGAAAGTTATAGCTTTCCTCCGTTAAAAAATCACCGGACGTTCAAAGTGCCTTTGAAATTCCTTTCTCTCTTCTAAGAAAATGAAATATATGTAGTTTAGAACATTAGTCTATTACAGTCGAACAACGTTCTCTAACAGAAAGCAGATCCACTAAAAAATCTCTGATGTAGATATCCTTTTCTGCTTCTGTTCAGTTCACCATCATAGTTTTTTTTCTGTCCATTACTGATACGTAAATTATCTTATGGCTATCAAAATATCTATTATTACTATCACTGTATACTCCCCTCCCCTCCTGCTCTGTCTGCCTCAGTTCACTCTTTCTTATTCTCTCTCTATTGCCAAACATCAACTTCATCAATTCAAACTAATCTCGTGAATTTCAGGTGACATTAACTATAACATTCCTACATTAGGAACTGATGTGATGTATGGTAGATTATGATAATTATTTTGATAATGAGGAAAAGAAGAACTTTAATGATAATGATGAAAACAGAGACAGAGTGACAATTATAACTAGAGATCACTCAGAAAGGGTAAACCTCCGTCTAGGATATACAAGTTTAAAATGAAACATCTGCAGTGAGTCAATTTTGTCAGTGTAAATCTGTACACATATCCAGTTCACTATTCAAATCTATTCAATTTGTTCTTGACCATAACCGCTTTTCCAGTACAATATGTCAGTAGCATTGTACGCAATATACCAAGAAACCTATCAGTGAAAGTAGCAAATTAATTAAGGTGATAGGCAAAGCCTCCACCGTCTCTGTGTATCTACCCATGCCATAGCTGTTCCCTCTATCTCTCTTTTAACATGCGTAATTACATCTCTCACCCTTTCTCGTCTCAGTCGGTCTATTAACTTGGCTGCTGTTTCTAAACAACGTTGTCTTAAGGCCAACTTTTATCACCTCATACCCAGCATGAATATAAAAGAGTCTCTAAGCAGTAATAACATATCCTTTCTTTTTTGTCTCCATACCTCCAGTCGACAATTTTGGTCGCAGACACGTTCACCTTTTCATATATTACGACCCGCGAGACACCCTCGACTACTATTTCTAACTGAAGAGGTGTTATTTTTTCTCTGTAAGTTATGAAATGAAAATTATAATTAGATGCACAAGAGCGTCACTGTAAAGTGAGCCTGTTCTAGCATTTACTTAATGTTTATTTATATACGTGATTGAAAGGGTGTTTATTCTAATCTCCATTCAACTGGGCGTGTGCTGCCACCTGTACGTATTGTCTGTCACATTACTTTGGTTTCACTTTGTTTATAATACAAAAGAACGTACAAACGACGTACGTCATTTATAAGTCGTTCATGCAGAGCAGCTCTGAGGTGTCTGAGCGGGATGCTTCCGTTGACCAGTGGCCCTGACAAAACTTTTCTTCTTTCTAATCCACAGATTCAAAATACTGTTTTGTTTAAAAGGATTTATATTAATGGCAATTAGAAATAATGAAGAACAGGTAAAAACGATATTGTCTTTGCAGAGATAGTATACCGCATGTGAGTATCATTCACTTAAAACAGCAATGACTGTAAGATGGAATACACATATAGTTTTACCGTACTATTGATGAAGATTATGATTATATGATAACCATAAATATTGCGATAATGATTATGATGCAAATAATGACAATAACAGTAATGGTAATGAAAAGATAATGTAAATCATAATGGGGATAATAGTAATAATAATAGTTGAACTAGTTATGATGATGACAAACTTACCAATATTAGTAATGATTAATGATGGTGATGATGATAATGATAACAATGATGATAATTGATGATAATGATAATGATAATGATAATCATGATGATAACAATAATAATGATAATGATAATGATAATAATAATAATAATAATAATAATAATAATAATAATAATAATAATAATAATAACAATTATTATTATTATCATCATTATTATTATTATTATTATTATTATTATTATTATTATTATTATTATTATTATTATTATTATTATTATTATTATTATTGAATAATAATGATGATACTAATAATGATGATGAAAACAATATTGATAATAATAATGATAATTATAATAATAATAATAATGATAATAATAATAATATTAGTAATAATAAAGATAATAATAAGATAATAATAAAACAATAATGATAATAATAATAACAAAATAATGATAATAAAAAAATAATAACTAATAAAAATAATGATTGTAATGAAAATGATAAGGATAATAATAGTAAAAAAAAAGATAATAAGAATAATATTGATAATGATAATAATAGTAAAAATAATAGAGATGATGGTGATGATGATGATGGTGATGGTGATGGTGATGATGATGATGATAATGATGTAATAATAGTGAAAAAGATAATGATAATGATAATAATAATAATAATAATAATCATAATAATAATAATAATGATAATAATAACAATTAATAACAATAAAATAATATATAATAATAAAACAAGAAAAACAAGAACAAAAATAATGATAAAAATGATAATAACACACAGATACTATAAGATGCTCAAATTGATACTGATATTGTTAATAATAATAATAATAATAATAATAATAATAATGATAATAATAATGATAATTAAAATAGCAATAATAACATTAATAATAATAACTATAATGATAATAATAATAACAGTAATAATAATAGTAAGAATAAAAAATAATGACAATGATGATAATGATAAGGATGTTAATAATGATAATTATAATACCGATAACAATGATGAAAACAACAACAACAACAACAATAATAATAATAATAGTAATAATAATAATGGCAATGACAACAACGATAATAATAATGATAATAATAATGATAACAACAACAACAATAATAATGATGATGAAAATAATAATGATGATGATAATAATAATCATAATAATATAAGTAATAACAGCAACATTAATAACCTAATAATAATAATGGTAATAATAAAAACAACAATAATAATCATGGTAATAATAATAATGATGATGACAATAATATTAGTAATAACAACAAAAGCGGTTATAATGATAATAATAATAAAACAACAATAACAACAACAACAACAACAACAACAACAACAACAACAACAACAATAATAATAATAATAATAATAAAATAATAATAATGATAATAACAATAATAATAATGATAATAATGATAATATCTAGAGAGATTGATGATGATGATGATGATGATGATGATGTGATGATGATGATGATGATGATGATGATGATGATGATGATGATGATGATGATGATGATAATAATAATGATAACGATAACAAAAATAACAGTTGTGATAATGATAATAATAATGGTAATGATAATTATAACCATAAGTATCGTGACGATATCAATAATGATAATAAAAATGAAAACAATGATGGTAATATAGTGCATCGGCAAGTATATCAACGGCCAGGGCTCCCGCACTATTGACTATTGATTATACACCTTATGTACAGATCCCCTTGAATTGTGGTAGCGTGGAGGGACTGCATGAAAACTAGTTGGGCAAACTCTTGTGCGTATTTCCTTAAATGTTTAAATAATTAATTTTTAGTAAGAATTAACTAAAAACATTTGAAAATACTTGTATATACTACAAAAAGAAATATAAATGGTCCATAATCGTTATATTAAACTGCCGTGAACAAACAGAAGCACTTCAAGGTGAAGTGTTTGGGCTAAAAGCTGAATAAATGATCCTGTGGCAAAAGACCTTAGAAAAAGAAAAAGAAAAAGAAAAAGAAAAAGAAAAAGAAAAAGAAAACGTTTCCGAAACACGGCAACGCAGAAGGTGCATCTCAAAAAAAGGCAAAGCCGAAGTAAGCAAAAACACAGAATAATAATAGTAAGCAGAACCAAGTCCTGTGGGAGAGTGAATAAAAAGATAAGTAAAACCATTGAAATAAAACAAGCAAGGCATTACTAAGAGTACAAGTCTTTTTTATATAAGAATAGAGGTCACATCCAACTTCTAAAAAAAAAAAAAAAAAAAAAAAAAACTATATATCTATTTATCAATATGTATCTATCTATCTATCTATCTATCTGTCTATCTATCTATAAGGCTTTCAAGACTTTAGCTATTCTCTGTGTTGCTGTAGTTCTGGCAATTCTCAAGTAAAACGAAATAGCCATAATCAGTAACTTAGAATTCCATAAAACAACCCACAAGGACTAGTAAAAACTAACAGACACAGTAAAAGCCAAAGTATACATAAAGGAACAAAGAGAACGACTGTCAGGCAGACTAAATCAAAAGCACAAAGCGAGCTAAAGACACACACACACACAAAGAAAGAAAGAAAAGAAGAAGAAAGAAAGAAAAAAAACACGTAAAGAAAGAAAAAAGCTCTACAAAGATATAAAAACCACACTTACACGAAAAAGCGACAAATCCGCAGGAGCGAAAGATGCGTAGGATGCTCGCGGGGAGAATTGCAGAATGTTCCTTGCAATAATTATAACGGTCATGATAACAATATTAGTTATGATAATTATGATTTAAATAAAAGTAAAAATAATAACAATGATAAAATTATGGCTATAACTATAATAATAATAATAATAATGATAATAATAATAATAATAATAATAATAATAATAATAATAATATTATTATTATTATTCATGATAATAATAATGATAATAATAACAATAGCAATAGTAATAATAATTATCATATTGATGATAATGATAAGAATAATGATAACAATAATGGTTATAAAAAAGTAATGATATAATAACAATAATCAGAATGATAATAATAGTGATGATAATAGCAGCAGCAGCAGCAACAACAACAACAATAATAATTACAGCAATAATAATAATAATTATTATTAATGTTATTATAATGATGGTACTAAAAATAATGATATTGATAATTATGATAATGATTACAATGATGAAAACTGTCCTAATAGATAATAAGGAGGAGGAGAATAATATAAATCATGAAAGCAATCGGGATCCTTCCGCCACCCATCTCCCTTTGCCTTTCTCTCTCCCTCTCCCTTATCACAACAGTATGAAAAAGTATAATGATGATGATAATGATATTAATAATACCAATAATAATGAAAAAATAATAATTAAAATAATAATAGTAATGATAACGTTAAACTCAATATCAGTTGTGATTGTAATAATAATGGTGAAAAATATGATAATAACATTCATAATAATGATAATAATGATAATAATAATAATGAAAAATGATGATAATGATAATTATTATTATCCTTATGATTGTATTATTATGGTGATGATGATAATAATATTATTAATAATAATATTATTATTAATAGTAATAGCAGTATTATTAGTAACAACAATAATAAGAACAACAACAACAACAACAATAATGATAGTAACGATAATAAATGATAATGATAACATTAAAACAACAGTAAAGATAATAACACTAGTAATAACAATACTAATGATAATAATGACAATGATTATAATAATAAAACAACTACAATAATAATAATGATAATATTAATAATAGTAATAATTATAATGATAATAATGATAACGATGATGATAGTGATAGTAGTTATAATAATAACAGTAAGAAAGACAATAATGATAATGTATAACGAATATGATAATAATAATAATAAAAATGATGATAGTATTAGTAGTAGTAGTAACAATAATAAAAAACAATAACAACAATAATAACAGTGATAATAATAATAGCAATGATGATGATGATGATGATGATGATGATGATGATGATGATGATGAGATGATGATGAGGATGATGATGATGATGATGATGATGATGATGATGATGATGATAATAATAATAATAATAACAATAATAAGGATAATGATAATGATCAGAATAAAAATGATAATGATAACTATAATAATTAGAATAATGTCAGAAATAAAAATAGTGATTATAGTAATATTAATGATAATAATAATAATAATGATAATAATGATAATATCAATGACAAAGATAATGATACTGATAATGAAAATAGTTATAACAATAATAGTAATAATAGTAATAATATGAATGATAATAATGACAACAGTAATAAGGCCGATAATTATGATAATGATGATAATAATAATATTTATAATAATAATAATAATAATAATAATAATAATAATAATAAGAGTAATATCTTTAATAATCGTTGCAATAATGAAAAATAATAAAATAATAACAGTAGTAAACTGATAATAGATGATGATGATGATGATGAGGAAAAAAAAATAAAATAAATA
>NC_051394.1:26716488-26729711 GCF_015228065.2 Penaeus monodon
GCCGAGTCACCCCCTTATATCTCGATCATTGGGTTTTTTTTTCGCTTTGCATTTTTCCAGCATTAACTGTCAATTCATAAGTAAATGATTAAACAACCATATTATGGAAGAAAAACCCCACACTACAAAACGGGATGTATTGAAAGTGAGACTACAGTTCAAAATCCACTGGATTCCATCTTCAGGTGGATATCAAAAACTTTAGTCTCCCTTTCAATAACCCAGTTTTTGTATTGTGGGTTTTTCTTCCATTGTATCAGCACGGAAGAGGTTTTTCCTATTCAAAATCATATCTATATAATGATGAAACTGGATCAAACAGCAAAACTCCTCGAAATATCAAAGCAGCCGATTTTGTCCACTAGGATGTAAGAAGTAGAAGCAGAAGACCAGGAGCAGTATCCACGAAAGTTCTCGGGACAGTTTTTGAAACCTTATCTGAGACTAAAATTTGAGACTGCCTCAAAAATGTCTCAGGCCGGTCGCGCTGCCACATATAAAAATATCAACAAATAGATTAAATTAATAGTTTTGTATTGCTCAAAATAATGTTATATGGTTAATTATTTATCATACTAATACAGTCAGGGAAACGTTAATTTTAATTAAAACCTGACATACATCAAATAATATAAGTGACATTTGGCACAATACACTTCGATTCCCTACATCGTTCATTTGCGCTCATAAATTTGTGCTCATCATTTCATTTCAGGTCAAAATACCTTCAAATGTATGCTGGGTTTTTTTTCAAAATTTGCTAGCGTTCACAAGCGCCGGGCCGTGACATCGCCTCTGCTAATTATTGTGTTTAAATAAATACCTTCAAATTCATGAAGATATGACTTTGCTTAGATTAAAATATATTTTGTGCATGAGTAACAAAAGCCCCTAGGGCAGAAATAAATATGAAAATTAATGGGAAAGCCCTCTGCCAAAGCTTGTAACGGACCTATACCAAAGTCTTCGATAGCCAAGGTAGGCATCAATCGACGAATCAAGTCTCTCTAGGTTTCATGTTAGTCTGTGTAAGAGAAAAGGTTAATTTTCAAAATAAATATTTAAAACTTTTAAAAATTTTTAAATAGTCTGAACAATAATATAAAGTGCAAGCTGGGCAGACAAAAAATTTGGGGAAAAAATGAGATTAGTTTTTTATTATTATTAAAACAAAGGGGGAAAACTGTATATGGTACAAACTGTTTACCAATTGATTCCATTTAAAAAAATAAATTTTGGAGAAAAGGACCCCTTATTCCGTTGGTTTTGTATTTTGCGAACCCTTATACCGAACCTTTTTAAAACTAAACATTTATCTTCTAGGCTCCAACCCCGCCCGGGAAATATCGAAAATTTTTTTCTCTCTCTCTCTCTCCCCCCCTCTCTCTCGTCTTTTCTCCCCCTCTCTCTCTCTCTCTCTTATATATATATATATAAAATATAAAATATATATATAAATATATATATAATATTTATATATATAAAAATTTTTAATATTTTGCATATATTGAAATGTATATATATATTATATATATATATATATATATATTTTAATATATATATATATATATATATATATATATATTTTATAAAATAAAATTTAATTGTGCGTGTTTTTGTGGGTGGGGGTGTGTGTGTGTGTGTTTTGTGTTTGTGTGTGGTTTGTGTGTGGTGTGTGTTTTACATATCTCGAAATTTTTGTATATATAAAATATATAGATGGGAATAATAGATAGATAAAATATTTTGCCCTGTATCAATTACAACCCCTTAAACTTTTCTCTTACGATAGTTTGGTCCGTTCTGTAAATTTTTGATAGCCCTTAGAATGTGTACATGATTATCTTTGGGCAGATGATATTTCTAAAAATTTGTCAAAATCTATATAAAAAGTTTTTTATCCTTTGAAAACTAAAATAACTTTCTCCAATTGTTCTTACTCCCATAAAGACAACGGATAAATGTTTATATTTCGCCCAAAAAATTTAAAATTTTATATTTAGTTTTTAAATTTTTTTTCACTTTTTTAAACTGATCTTACAAACAGCGATTTGGGGATATTTAAAAAATTATTTTCGTTACTGAATTTTTTAAAACCCAAAAAATAGGTGGAGGAAAACGATACCATTTCCCGACGGCGGACTTTTTTTTCCCAAAATTTGGGGAAATAGAAACAAATAGGCTTTTCCCCGGGGGCAATGGCGAGGTAGCCCTTCCCCCGCCCCCAATTTAAAAAAGGGGTAGCTATGAAATTATTTTAAAAAAAAAGGAAAACAGGTTCAGTTTTCCATTTTTCACTTTGGGGATATACGCAAAATCTTTAGTCACTTTGTTTAGTTTTTTTCACTGTAGTATAGTGGTTCCCAAAATCCCTAAAATTTGAGCCCCTTTCAAAAACTTCCAAATTACCGTTCTTCATCCCCCACAATTACAAAATACTTTTATATGTTTTAGGCTAACAAAAAAAAAGCTGGGTTTCTCAAAATACAAAATTGGCCTATAGTATTTTTCTTAAAGGGCTTTGCGCCCCCCTTTCAAACCCTTCCGTAGTAAAAATTACATTAATAAAAAAAAACTATGATAAAAAATACGTTTCAAATTTTGTTAAAAAAATTTGCTTGTATATTTTTGATTTTTTGACATTTTCCCATTTTTGTTTTTGCCCTTTTTTTTTGCAAAAAATCCTTTTGGTGATAATTTGATATTTTCATCAACACATGACAATAGAAAAGGCGATTCTTCCAGTGCTCTGCTGCGTTTAAAGCAGAATCGCGGGGGATATTTTTCAAATTTGCCTTTTTTTAAGAAAATTTTTAATGAGGGTGACAATAAAACCAATAAGGCCAGGGGACATGGGCCAATTTTTCGAGGGGCAATCTAATTTTTTTTTCTTTCTTTTTTTTAAACGGTAGGTTCATGTCGGGGCCGCCGGGGTCCCCGGCATAAATATTTTAATTGTACAATCTAGATTATAACCAAAAATGCAGACACCTACACGGGGGGGAGGCGAGCGATATCCCAGTGGGGCCCAAAAACGGGAAAAAGGGGAAGGGGGCAAATTTTGGGGAAAAAATTTAAATTTATGAAAGAAAAGAGCATGAGAAAATTTAGTTAAAAGAAAAAAGAGAAGAATTTAAAATTTAAAAAGGGAGAAAAAAAAATATAGGGGGAAAATGGATGATGAAAAAATAAATTAAGAAAATAAAGGCAGACGATATGGTGGGTAAAAAAAAAGAAATATAAAGGATGCTATAGAAGGTCCCTTAAGGGCTAAAAGTGAGTCCGGGGAGGGGGAGTGCGGCGTCTGTGCCGTATCAAGGATTCGTCCCGCTGTTTCTTTTCATTCAGGAACACCGCACGTGTTACGGGGGGAAAATGGGCAACAGTGCTTGTCCCTTAATTGCTTTTCCCTGATTAAGTCATTTTTGTGATGCCAAAATTTTTAAGATCATAAAAAAAGGTGGACGGAGCGATGGAGGTGTAACTCATTATTTGATCCCTTTTAATGGGGCTTTTCCCCACATATACAGAATGGTTGGATGCGTAGACTATCGTTATGTAGACCCCCTCAAAAGTTAGGCATATTATATATACTTCCCAAGGGTAAAAACGGGGTAGGGATAGTCACGCATAAGAAGATTTCAGGTTTGGGAGAGGTTTGTCGGTATTATTATTGAAAAATATAATACCCGCTGAAGGAAGATCCAAAACGAAGACACTTAATGGGAGATAAAAAACAAACGCCCCAAAGAGAAAAAAGGCCAGAAAATTTTTCCCCCCTTTAAATTTCCGGTTTTTTTACAAAATCTCCATTTGAAAAAAACCGTTGAAAACGTTTTTTGGGGGCGTTTGGGAATACACTTGACACTTACGGGTTAAGGGGTTTTGGTATTTTGCTTGAAATTTTTAAAAACAGGAAAATTTTTTATCCTGCCAAAAAAAAATGTTTTTCATTTTTTTCTCTTTACCTTGTTAATCTTTGGGGGGGGGGGACCCCATTTTTCCTATCATTACGATTAAATTTATGGGCCCTTTGCTTTGGACAAGTCGAAGGTGTTTTTAACCCTGGGTCCGCTCCCCCAAAGGGCATTGTTTTGTTTTTTCCGTGTTGCAGTGAGGCGACTTTGAAGGGAATTTTTTATTAAACTCTTTTGGGTTTTGAAAAAAAAAACAAAATTACTTTATTTTACATATAAGCAAACTGTTTAAACACATCAAAATTTTTTTAAAAATCGGCAGAAACAATTGATGCTGTAACCCCTACGGGCGAACATTTCCCGGGTAGGTTTTCGTAATTTTTTTTTTTTTCAAACATGCGAGGCCACTTTCCTTGTTTTTACTCGTAAACAGTCCAGCACTTACTCACTCCCAGCTATAACTTTTCCCTATTTGGGCGGATTTAAATTTAAATGATAACAAAAAAAATTAAATAAATGTCTTTGAGGTTTAGTGTAAATCACCCTTTTTGGGCCCCTTTTTCCAACTTTTCATTATCTATTATCATTTTTTTTCCCGTCTTTTTTCCTTTCTTTTAATTACCTTTTTACTTAGCAATCATTTTTAACTCGACTCGGTAATTTAAAATCGGCCATTTTTAAACAGCCCCTGGGTTTTCCTCTACTTCTATCAAATCGAAATTTTTAAATTTTTTCTTTTGTTTTTTTTAAAATATATATAGTGAATATGAAAAGGATTAGATTTCAAGAGTTGTCCATTTCTATTTTTCCCTTTTTTCCCCATTTCTCAAATTTTTCCCCCCTTTCTCAAATTTTTTCAGTGCTGATTTTTCCCCCCACCCCCTTTATCCCTTTATATTTCATTTTTTTTTCCCCCCCCCCGCTGTTTTTTCCACCCATCCCTTTTTCAAAAAAAACCCATCCAAAAACCTCGTTTTTTTTCGGGCGCTAATGTGAGGATATTTTAAATTTCGAGGGGATCGAAAATTTTTTTGTGTTCTCTTTTTTTTAGGACCAAAATTTTTTTGCTCAAAAAACCCGTTTTCCGGGGCGGGGCCAACTCGCCCAATTCGCCCCCCATTAGCAAATTTTCCCCCACACCAATTTATCACTGTCCCCCACCATTATCATTCCAATAACCCCCGTCAGTATCAAAAGCGCCCCCCACCACTACCCGCCTTTTATCACCTCCCAAAAAAAGTTTTTTTATTAAACCCAAAAGCACCATTCATCACTACCTTGCCAGCATCCCTGTTTTGTAACCTCCACCCGTATCAAAGTCATCACCCTCACCCTCAGCATATTTTCCCCACCAATATCAACCCTTTTCATAACCGCCATTATCACATCATATCACTACTACTATAAGAAAACATATCAAAACCATCTCACCCTCATATCCCTCAAAATCCCCATTTGCATCACATCTTTTCATACCCTCATATCATCACCATCAAAGCCGGCCCAGGCCTTTTACATCACTATCATCACAAACACCGCCACTCAGGATCATATCATCGAACCCTTTCAACACCATCAAATATCACCACTTCTATTTTTACCATCTCCATTTACAACTACATCATGACGTCACAACCATCACCTAGCATACCTTTAAACATCATGATATCGCACCCCCTCAGCACCCCATCCCACCACCACCCTTTTTTTTTTTTGCCCAAAAAACCCTTTTCTCACCACCACCCTTAGTAAAACTATCCTGAACCCCCCCCCCATCACAAACCCATCCTCACCACCACCCCCTCAGCCCCCATCCTCACCAAACCCCTTTCCCCACCAAACCCCCAAAAAGCAAACCCCATCCTCACCCCCAAACATCACCCCCCCTATCCTCACCACCACCCCCAAAAAGCAAATTAAACCCCACCATTTCCCCAAAAAGCACCATATCCTCACCACCACCATCATTTTACCCTAAACCTCACCACCACCCCCCTCACGCCATATCCTCACCCCCACCAACCTCCCCCCTAAACCTCACCCCCACCACCCCAGCGCCAAAAATCCCACCCCCACCCCAAAATCACCCTTCCCCCCCCCACCACCACCCTCAGCGCCATATCCTCACCACCTCCATCAGCACCCTATCCCCATCGCCCCCCTAGCACCCTGTCTGCACCACTACCCCATCAACCCCCTATATTCACCACCAACCCCCATATTTTCCCCCAAACCCCACCTCTACCATCAGACCCTATCCCCCAAGCCCCCATCACCACCTATCTTTACCACCCCCTTTAAAAACCCTATCGTCACCAAAGCCTTACCCGATCCAACCCCATTCTCCCCCCCCCCCCCCATCCTCCCCACCACCATCATATCACACCCCCTCCTCACTTCCCTATCTTCAAACCCCCACCTCAGCAAAGCTCTCCCCCCCCACTACCACCCCCCAGCACCCCATCCTCACCACAAACTCAAAAACCCTCTCATCAACCTATCCCCACCATCGCCCCCCCTCCCACCCTATCCTTTACCTCACCCCCATTCCTATCCTCAAAACCCCCCCCTCAGCACCCTATCCTCACCACCATTATCACCACCCCCCCTTTCCCCCCTGTCCTCACACCCTTATCAGCACCCTATCCCCACCACCACCATCCCCCCTCTAAACTTCCCAACCCCCCCTATTGCACCCTATCCTTGCCACCCGGGCCCTCACCACCGCCTCACCACCCCTTTAGCGCCCCCCCCTCCTAACCACCGCCCCGCCCCGCATAGGATCTTTGGGGTCCCCCGGATCTTCGTGGGCTGATGTTTTAGGGGCCCCCAAATGTGGCGGGGCCCCATCCTGTGCAGGATATTGGTGGGTCACACAAATCCTTCGGGAGCCCCAAAGGGAAACCAAACAAATGTCCCCCGTGCCCCCCCCTCCCTCCCCCCCTGGGTTCTCCCACGGGAAATTTTTCCCGACGGGGCGCTTTTATTTATCAAACCCATCTGTTTTTTCTGTCTGTCTGTCCCGTCTCCGTCTCCCTGTCGTCCTGTCTTCCATCTATTTTCTCTATCTGTCTGTCTGTCCTCCGTTTTTTTTGTTTATCTATCTTTTTTATCAATCTGGGCTCTCTGTCCCATCTATATATTTATCTATCGGGCTCTTTTTTTGTCTATCTATCGTCACTTTATCTATCTTCTTTCTGTCTATCTTCCATCCCATCTAAATACCTATACCTAAAATATCTATCTCCATCGACCTATCTACTCTCCCTTTTTTATCTATTTTTCTGCCTACTTTTTACTGTTTTATTGCTGTCACTCACTCACTCCCCCTCCCTTTCCTTTTTCTCTCTCTTCTCCCCTCTCCTCATCTCGTCCCTTCCCCTTTTCTCTCTGTCTCTCTCTATCTATCTTCTTCTATCCATCTATTTTATCTTTTCTTGCTATACATCTATCTATTTTTTCATCTATTATCTCTTAATCTCTTCTCTCTATCTCTCTTTCTCTTACCCTTTCCCCCCTTTATGTCTCTCGCTATCTCCCCTCCAAATTTTTTTTTTTTCTCCCCCTGAAAAATTTTAAATCTTTTTCTCCCTCTCTAAATCTCTATATCTCTAAATCCCCTAAAAGTCGTCCCCAAATCTTTTTTTAATCACTCTTTCACAAAGCATTGTTTGGGTTTTTTTATAGAATGTACTGTTTTTTTTAAAAAAGATCTGAAAAGTATAATATTTTCTCGTTTTTGTGTATTTTTTTCTGTTTTCTTTTTTCTATTTTTTTTTATAAATTTTCCTTCCATTTTTTTTCCCTTGCTCTTGCTATTACTAGCGGGGAATACATCAAACTTCTATTTTCAGTAAAGTTGTCCCCCCATCCTTCAACCCCCCTTGTCTTATAAGTTTTTTTTTACTATTTTAAACCTTTCCTTTTTCCAAACCCTCATTATTGTTTTTCATTGTTACAGCTATTTTTTATTACGGTTTTTCATTTTCATCATTTCGTTTTTTTTGGTATAATTATTATTTTTTTTTGTGTTTTTATTTTTTATTATTTTTATTATTTTAAATTTTTATTATTATTATTTTTATTATTATTGCCATTATCATTATTTTATTCCTGTCTTTTTATTTTTTATATCCTTATTATTATCATAATTACTGTTAATTTATTAGTATCATTATCATTATTATTACAAAATCATTTTGTTATTTTTTTCAAAATTTTTATCACTATTATTATTATTATTATAAATTTTTGTTTTTTATTACCCTAATTCTGTTTGATATTATCACTTATTTTCATTTTTTTGTTATTATTATCATAATTAAAATGTTAATGTTATTAAACCCTCATTTTTTATCACTATTTTCATTATTTAGTTTTATCATTATAATCATCATTATTTTACTATTTTCATTACATTATTTTTATTTCCATTAAACCATCATCACTCATCATCAAACATCATCATCATCATCATCATCATCATCATCATCATCATCATCAATTTTGTAAATTTTCATCTTCATTATTAAATTTAAAAATTTTTATCATTATCATTATTAAAGTCATTTTTTAAATTTTTTATCATCATCCCCTCATTATTATTATTTCATTATTATAATTTTTAACATAATAAAGCAATTACCGTTTTTATTAATATTATTATTACAAATTTCTATTATTTCATCATTTTCTATTATGTTTAAACACCCTTATTATTATCTTTACATTTTTATTTTCTATTAAATTTTGATTACATCATTTTTGTTATCATCATTAATTTTCAAAATTATCATCCTTACTATTATTATTATCAAATTTTTATTTTTCTATAGTTTTTCTACACTACTATTACCATTTTTTATCCTTTTCAGTATCATTTTTATTATTAGGAAACAATATCAATGCTAAAATTATTACCATCATTTTTCATTATTATCATTTTTATTGTTTTTTTATCATCATTATTATCACATCCCCCATTTTCATTAAACAAATTTTTATTGTTTATAAATTTTTATCACGTTTTCACATTGTTTTTTGTTCCCTTTTTATCATTTTTCATTATCATTATCAATATTAAATTTTTTTACTATCTTAAAATTGTTATCAAACCTCAAATTTTCAGTATCATCTCATCATCATTATTTTTTTTTTTTTTTTTTGTTATTATTATTATTTTATCCCATTGTCATTATTATCAGTATTATTATTGCTATTTTTTTGTTTCTATTATCGTAATTTTTCGTTGTTTTCCATTATTATCATATATTATTTTTTATTGTTATTTTATTATTAGTCTTTTTAATTAAATTTTTCTTTTTTATTTTTTTTAAAAAAAATTATCATCATCATTATCATTGTTATCATCATCACTCATTATCATTTTAAACTCATCATCCTATATTTACTATTTTTTATCATTAGCATTATTTTTATTTTTATTATCATCATTTTCCTTAATGTTAATTTTTTATCATCATTATTTTTATCACAATTATTATTATCATTCTGATTGGGCCCCTTTTTTCATTAATTTTTTATTGTTGTTGTTGTTTTTGTTGTTTTTTATTTTTATCATTATTTTTTTTTCATCATTTTTAAATTTTTATTTTTACATTTTTTTTTTCATTAAACCCTTATTATCATTAAACATCGTTGTAAAAATTTTTATTACATCATCATATTTTCACATTTTTTATTCTTTTTTTACCATCATTATTAAATTTCTACCCTTATAACTATGGTGCTGATGGTGTGGGGGACATTTTTGGGGCTGTGGGGCTGTTGCGTTTTTTCCCAAACTCTTATAATGGATGGTTTCTTTCACCGGAAATTTTCTTCCCGTGGGCCAAAAATGCCCCCTTTACACTTATAATCAAAGATAGCATTTACCCCCTTTTTTTCTTTTTGCGTGTGGATTCAAGTTCCCACTTACAATTATTCTTTGTGGGGTGGGTGTTTTAAGCACTGCTCTTCCTAGCTTTTATTTGTGTCACCCCGGATACCTTTGAACGAATCGTTACTTGTTGCTCTTTGATTTTTTGCTTCGTCTGCAAACATATTCAAATATCCATCAGGCCTTGAGCAGGAATCACTGTTAGAAATGATAAGCATAATTGGAGCCAGGGTTGATCCTTGCAGTTATCCACTCGTTACTCGTTTCCATGGAGTGTTTGCCTCTAAGTACTATACTCATTTGCCATTCATTCGAGGGTGACCCAATTTCTATGTCTATTATGTGGTACTTCGTTAAATGACCTTTGGAAATCTAAGTACATACTTTCTATCTATAACCTTTCGCCGTAGTATTTTACCTCAACAAAATATAAATATCTGACATTTTTTTTAACATTACGTTGTCTATGTGTGCTTCACATAGAATCTTCATCCTCAGACGGGAAAATAATAAAGCTGGTTACCCGCATGGTGTTAATGTTAACATTTTCCCCACTACACTGTTATCATGCTAGTTTTATTTTTATTATCATCTTTATTATTAATAACATTGTAATCATTATTATTATCATTGTTATTATCATTATTATCATAATTGTCAACATTATCACTATTATTATAATTATTATTATTATTGTTATTATTATTACATTACCATTATTAATGCCATTATCACAATGGTTGTTATCGTCATCCTTATCATTATTACTATTATTAGCATCATCATCATAATCATTATTGTTATTATCATCACAATCATTGTCCTTGTTATAATAATTACTGTGATTATTAATATTATCATTATCGTCATCATTATGATCATTAATTACCAGGATGTTAATATCACCATTTTTTCCACCACATTTTCCCACCATGATTCCAGTGTTATTTCTATTATCCTCATCATTATCATTATTATTATTTGCCTTATTCATATCATTATTATTTTATTATTATTATCATTATTATTATTATTATTATTATTATTATTACTACTATTATTGTTATCATTATTATTATTATTAATGTCATTATCATTATTGTTGTTATTATCATTAACATTATTATTATTATTACCATCATCATCATTATAATCGTTATTGTTGTTTTCATCAAAATCATTATCCTTACTATCACAATTACTGTGATTACTATTTTCATCATTATTATCATCATTACCAAGACAAACATGAAAGCATTTGTTTATGTTTGTAGTAAACAGAGGAAGACCAACAGACTGACAAACCAACAAAGGTTCCTCTAGACAGCCCAGGCGAGCGCGAGAGGAAAAAGGGAAAGGAAGAAAATGGATTCCACTCAATCTATTGGCCGTCCCCCACCCCACCCCTAGTCCCTTTCACCGCCTTCCCTTCCTTGCCACCCTCTTGCCCCCCCCCCCCCCCCCACCTTCCCTTCTTCCTGTCCTCCCTTCCCTTCTTCCGGGTCTCCGCCCCCTCCTCCTCCCTGACTCCCCATCCTCCTTCCCTCCATTCCCTCAGTGCCCGTATAGGGTGATGTCAGAGATTAGCTGTTGCATACTGGCCGTTCCTTTCACGAATCCGCAATGCCTATACTTCCAGAAAATTCCATCTCAGCGGATCTCCTTCCCCGCGCTGATTGGCTCCCTCGCGCCTCCTGAAAGTTCATCTCGTTCTCTCGCTTTGTGTTTCTTGCTTTGCACGTTCTCAGATCGGCTGTAGATTTTTGTATCACGTCTTTGTAGATGTCTCTCTCTCTCTCTCTCTCTCTCTCTCTCTCTCTCTCTCTCTCTCTCTCTCTCTCTCTCTCTCTCTCTCTCTCTCTCTCTCTTTCTCTAAGAGTGAGGGAACTAGTGGAATATATTCTGTCGCCTTATTATTCTGTGTCACTTGAATTACAGTCTATGGATTTTTAGGCTTGTCCTTGCCTTTCATATTCCCAATGTTTATATACGTGATGTTTGAGTGTGTGTGTGTGTGTGTGTGTGTGTGTGTGTGTGTGTGTGTGTGTGTGTGTGTGTGTGGTGTGTGTGTGTGTGTTTGTGTGTGTGATGGGAATAATTGAGAAAGCAACGATTTTATTTTCCTTATTACTGCAATTACCTGTGTGATCAATACAACAGTAATCGACAAAATTGGTGCTGGCACTAATACCATTAGCATGACTCACAAGGATGGCGCACTTAGATATACTTTTACAAAAACAGTGTTCAGTGGTCTCTTGGCTTTTAATCTAAACTACGGCGCAGCTGAGACCGCAGCCACGTGTGCCCGACTGATAACCGAACTTACAGAAAATATCTCCATCTCTTAGCATCTTTCAGCTTACTCAAATTTCGAAGATGCTGCGATAGTTTAATCAGGCAGGCTCTTCCAGGTATTGGCCTGCCTGCATAACATACAACGGATGTGCTTAGAGCCTCCCAAAACTCATATTGACTTGTTGCCGAAAAGAAAGTGATTGGGGACGAAAGAGAATGGTTGTGGGATATATAACGGAATGAACAAAGAGAAGTAAAGAGGAGAGACAGAGAAGGAAAGGAAGAGAGAGAGGGGAGAGAGAGAGAGATAGGGGCCAGAGAAAGAGGAGAGAGAGAGAGAGAGAGAGAGAGGAGAGAGAAGTAGAGAGTAGAAGGAGGAAGAGAAGAGAGGGAGAGAGAGAAAGAGGGAGAGAGAAGGGGGGGGGGGAAAATGAGGGAGAGAGAGAGAGAAAGGGGGAGAGGGGGGGGGCGAGAAAGAGGAAAGCGAGAGTGAGGAGAGAGGGGGTGTAGGGGAGGGGAGAGAGAGAAAGGGGGCAGAGAGGAAGGAAGAAAGAGAGAAAGAGGTCGGGTTAAAAGGATGGAGATAGAGAGAAAGAGAGAGGGGTTTGAGGTTTCCGACCCAATCCCCCATCCTGAACCATAACCTCCTACCTACTCCCCCTCCCCCCTATCATCATCCTCACCCTTATTTCCCTTAGTCTCCTATACACCTCCCTTTTGCTTTAGTATCCCCCTTTACCCTTTCCTCCATCCTCCCCCCCCCCCCCTCTCTCTCTCTCTCTCTCTCTCTCTCTCTCTCTCTCTCTCTCTCTCTCTCTCTCTCTCCTCTCTCTCTCTCTTCTCCCTCCCTCTCCTTCCTCCGTACGTATCATCCTGACATCTATACCCCACTTACTCTACTCGCTATTTTTGTTTCTTTAACTACTTTTTCTCGTTCTCTCGTTCTCACTTCTTCCTCGTTCATTTCTTTCGTCCCACTCCCTCTTACATTTTCCCCTTTCCCTTATTTTCCCTTCATTCTTTACTTTCTGCCATGCTAATCTCCTCATTTTCTCCTCTTCCCCGTTCCTTCGTATCTATCTTATCCTTTTCTCTTCGTTTTTTTTTCT
>NC_051394.1:26729811-26734811 GCF_015228065.2 Penaeus monodon
ATATAATATATATAAATTTTTAAAATTTTATAAAAATTTATTTTTATATGTTCCCCCAACCACACCCCAACACACAACACAACCACACACACACACCACACACACACCCCAACACACCACTTCATATGTATATATAATAAAATTATTATATATATATTAAAATTTTATTATATATTTTATTATATAAAATATATATATATATAAAATTAACATTTTACCCCAAAATTTTTTATTGTATGTGTGTAAGGAATTTTATATATATAAATAAAATAATATAAAAATTTTTAATAAGATAAATATATTAATATATATATAATATATAAATTTAAAACAAAAAAAAATTTATATAAAATTTTAAAATAATATTTTTATATATAATATAAATAACCCCATATAAATAGGGAAATGTATATTAAAATTTTATAAAAATATAATATATAAAATAAAAACCCATAAAAATATATATTTATATATATATAATATTATATATATATATATATATATATAATAATATAAAACACACACACGCACACACACACACAAAAATAAATACACAATACGGCTTTGGGGTGCGTGTGTCCCGGGTGTGTTGTGTGGGGTGTGGTGGGGTGTGGGTTGTGTTATGTGTGGGGTTTTGGGGGGTGGTGTAACCTTAGATTTTGGGATGACAATTTTTTTGTATTAAAATTATATAATAAATTAAAATTTTTTTTATAAAGATTATAAAATTTTATCTAAAAACATACACACACACACACAACACACACACACCCCACACACACACACACACACACAATAAAAAATAATTAATTATAATATAATTATAATTAATAAAATATATATAACAATATAAACACACACATATGTATGTATATATATGGGTTTATTAACATATAAATTTATATTATATATATATATATAATATATATCAAAAAACACACACACGCCCCAACACAAACACACACTCAAATACCCCACTTTACGTGCTTTGCGTCGTGGGGGGTGTGGGGTGTGTTTTGTGTGTGTGTGTGTGGGTGGTGTGTGGGGGTGGGTGTGTGGGTGGGTGGGGTGGGTGGGTGTTGTGGTGGGTTTTACTTTAGAATAATGTAAAATTTTTAAATTTTAATATATAAAAAAATTAATATAAAATATAAATAAAAAAACAAAAAAAACCCACACACACCACCCCAACACACACACACACAAACACACACACACACAAAAAATAATATATATTTTTATATATATATATATAGATTTTAATATACATATTACATCCACCCCCATATGTATGTAATTATAAAAGGGAAAATACATATAATTTAAATTAAAATTATATATATATATTATAAAAAATTATATTTTTATGTAATATATATAAAAACATAAAACCACAAACACTAAAACCCCCCTAGGCAAACACACACACACAACACACCACCACACACACCCCCCCCACACCCACACACACAAAAATATATAATAAATTAATATAATTATAATATAATATATATATTTTATTATTATATATATTATAGATAAAATTTTATTATATATAAAAAAATTTTATGTTATATTATAGGGAACATACATATTATATAAAATACTTTAAAATAATTATTTTAAAATTTTTAAAAAATATATTATATAAAATATATAATATATATACACATATAAATTACACACAAAATGCACATATATTTCATAAAAACACACACACACACACCCCCCCCCCAAAACCAAAAACCCACACACACACACCACACCACACACACACATATAATATAAAAATTTTTATTTTATCATAAAAATTATATTATATATATAAATAAAACAAACACCCCCAACACATACACACACACACACACAACCACACACACAAACACAAAAACCCCCACACACACACCCCAACACAACAAAACACACCACACACCCCCCACAAACACACATATTTTAATATATATATATATATATTATAATATAAATTTTTAAAATAAAATATATGCACAAATTTGCACCACCCCCCAACACACCCCAACATATATCCCTATTTTAAAACCTATATATATACTACACACACATATGTATGTATATATTAGGTATATAACAAAAATATATTATTATTTTTTTTATATATATTATATGTATATATAATTACCTAATATATATATATATATATATTATATTATAAATATGTCCCAAAATATATATATTATTTTAAATATATTTACATACACACACACACACTAACACCCACATAGGGAAAACACACACACACCCACACACCACACACAAAACCACAAAACACACACACACACACAAAAACGCCAAAATATAAATATATATATATATATAATAAATATATATATATAAAATAATAATATACTTACAAAAATTTATAAATAATATATATAATATAAAATTTTATATAATATAATAAAATATATAATAAAAATAAAAGCACAAAATTTTTACTTACAAACACACACACCACACACACACACACACACACCCACACACACACCACACCCCACAATATAAAATTAAATATTTAAATTATTATTATTATATATTATATTGGTGTGTAATTATATAAATAAAATTATTTTAATTATATAAAATAATATATAATAAAAAAATATAAAAAATATAATATTTTAAATATATTTTTAAAAAATACACACACACACAACACACACACACCACACACACCAACAATAATTAGTATATATGATATATATATATATATTATATTATATAATTATTTTAAAATATATATATTAATATATATGCACATATTTTTGCATACACACAACACCCCCACGCGCCGAATGAGTATATATATTATATATATATATAATTTATAATAATATATAAATTATATATATATATATATTATATTGCACATACAACAAAAACACACACACAACACACCACACACACACACAGATATATAAATATATATATATTAAAAAATAAATTAACATTATATTTTATATATATATATTTTTAATATTTTATATTATAATAAATTTATATATAAAAACACACACACATACCACACACCACACACCACATACACCACACATTTTTTAAATAATTTTAATATAAATTTTAAATATATATATATATTATATTAAAAATTTGCACATATATTTCATACACAACCCACACATCCCAAAATATACATACACAAAATTTGTATGTAAAAAGGGTATAAAATATAAATTAAATTATATATAAATATGATATATATATAAATATATATATTAAATATATTAAATAAATATTAATATTTTTACAATTTTAATATCCCACCACACACACACTAACACCACACATAGCAAACCACCAACCACACACACACAAATAAATTTTATTTTAAATATATATATATATATACGTATACAAAAAATTTTATAGATATATATAATATTTAAAATTAAAATTTAAAAATTTTATATAATATATAATACACATGCACATATTTTACTACAAACACACACAAACACACACACACAACACCCACACCCCACACACACACATATATATATATATATATATTTTTATTTTTAAATATATATACATTTTTAATATATATTTACAAACACCCACACTTTAACCACACACAAAACACACACACACACACATACCCCTTAATATATTAATTTTATATATTTTAATATATTTATATCTTATATATAAATATTTTATATATATATATAATTTAAAATTATTATATATAACACACACACACACTATCCCACAACACACACCACCACCACCCCCCCCACACACCCCCATATATATATAATTATATTTTAAATTAAAAATATTATACAATTATATTATATTTATATATCAATATATATAATCTATATAATATATATGCACATATTTTTGCTAACACACACCACACCCACCCCGCGCGCGCGCCCCGCGAATGAGTTATATATTATAATGCACATAATTCCCTTAAAACACACAAAACACACAAAAACACACCCCCCAAACCACTTATCCGTTATTCTATATATATATATATATATTTAAAATTAAAATATATAATTTTTATATATACATTTTAAAACGTCCCTTTTTATTTAAAAATTATATAATATTTTATATAATATATATATTATTTTATTTTTTTTTTTTTTTTTTTTCGCACCGATTTATCCCCCTTAAAGGAAAATGGGCCTCCCTAAATTTAATTATTTGGGGGGATTTTGGGCAGTCCCCCCCTGCCTGATTGGATCCCTTCCTAATCAACGGGGGTTCGGGGGCCCTTTAAACCCCTGTCCCAACAGGGGGAATTTTCCCCTACGCCCCCCTGTGATTTGATTCCCCTTTGGTTTTTGCCCGTTTTCTTGCCTTTAGATGGGGCTCAACGAGCAGTTACAGGGGCGGGCATTTTTCCCGACTGTTTCCCGCAAAAGGGAAACTAAACTCGGCCATGGGGGTGGGAGTCCATGTTTCTAACCACTGGCCCTTTTGGGCGGGAGTGATTATATTTATATATATATATTTTATATATATAATTTTTATAAAATAATATATGTTTATATTTGCTGAAAGGGTATATATATATACAGCCCAAAATATGTTTTATATTTTTAATAAAACTCTATATATTTTAAAATATATATATATTTTATAAAATTATATATATATATATAATATAAAATTAAAATTTGCGCGCAGGGGGCCCCTTTGGTTCTTTTTGGCCACTAGGGCGACTTCCAGACCAAAAACGGGGACTGTGTGATGTGGCCGATCTGGACGAGCACTTGCTTGTTTGGGCCTTGCCTACCGGGAGCAGAGAAGGCGTGTTCGACCTTGGAACCCAAACTGGTGAGGGTGCACAGTGAAGATGGCCCCTTGCTTCCAGAGGTTGGCTGTGCGAGGTATTTTCGCTGGCGACTTTCCCCTTGGGCCCCCGGACTAGAATCCGGGGTTTTGACGGGCAAGAGTGATTCGTGGGTAAGGGCCTTTGTGGG
>NC_051394.1:26744811-26747311 GCF_015228065.2 Penaeus monodon
ACGTACGGAGGAAGGAGAGGGAGGGAGAAAGAGAGAGAGAGAGAGAGAGAGAGAGAGAGAGAGAGAGAGAGAGAGAGAGAGAGAGAGGAGGGGGGGGAAGGATGGAGGAAAGGGTAAAGGGAGATACTAAAGCAAAAGGGAGGTGTATAGGAGACTAAGGGAAACAAGGGTGAGGAGGAGGATAGGGGGGGGGGAGTAGGTAGGAGGTTATGGTTCAGGATGGGGGATTGGGTCGGAAACCTCAAACCTCTCTCTCTTTCTCTCTATCTCCATCCTTTTAACCCGACCTCTTTCTCTCTTTCTTCCTTCCTCTCTGCCCCCTTTCTCTCTCTCCCCTCCCCTACACCCCCTCTCTCTCTCACTCTCGCTTTCCTCTTTCTCGCCCCCCACCTCTCTCCTCTCTCTCCTCTTTCTCTGGCCCCTATCTCTCTCTCTCTCCCCTCTCTCTCTTCCTTTCCTTCTCTGTCTCTCCTCTTTACTTCTCTTTGTTCATTCCGTTATATATCCCACAATCATTCTCTTTCGTCCCCATTCACTTTCTTTTCGGCAACAAGTCAATATGAGTTTTGGGAGGCTCTAAGCACATCCGTTGTATGTTATGCAGGCAGGCCAATACCTGGAAGAGCCTGCCTGATTAAACTATCGCAGCATCTTCGTAATTGAGTAAGCTGAAAGATGCTAAGAGATGGAGATATTTTCTGTAAGTTCGGTTATCAGTCGGGCACACGTGGCTGCGGTCTCAGCTGCGCCGTAGTTTAGATTAAAAGCCAAGAGACCACTGAACACTGTTTTTGTAAAAGTATATCGAAGTGCGCCATCCTTGTGAGTCATGCTAATGGTATTAGTGCCAGCACCAATTTTGTCGATTACTGTTGTACTGATCACACAGGTAATTGCAGTAATAAGGAAAATAAAATCGTTGCTTTCTCAATTATCCCATCACACACACACACACACACACACACACACACACACACACACACACACACACACACACACACACACACACACACACACACACACACACACACACTCAAACATCACATATATAAACATTGGGAATATGAAAGGTAAGGACATGCCTAAAAATCCATAGACTGTAATTCAAGTGACACAGAATAATAAGGCGACAGAATATATTCCACTAGTTCCCTCACTCTTAGAGAAAGAGAGAGAGAGAGAGAGAGAGAGAGAGAGAGAGAGAGAGAGAGAGAGAGAGAGAGAGAGAGAGAGAGAGAGAGAGACATCTACAAAGACGTGATACAAAAATCTACAGCCGATCTGAGAACGTGCAAAGCAAGAAACACAAAGCGAGAGAACGAGATGAACTTTCAGGAGGCGCGAGGGAGCCAATCAGCGCGGGGAAGGAGATCCGCTGAGATGGAATTTTCTGGATGTATAGGCATTGCGGATTCGTGAAAGGCGGGTTTTCGTGAAAGGAACGGCCAGTATGCAACAGCTAATCTCTGACATCACCCTATACGGGCACTGAGGGAAGGGAGGGAAGGAGGATGGGGAGTCGGGAGGGGGGGGAAGGAGGAGGGGGGGCGGAGACCCGGAAGAAGGGAAGGGAGGGCAGCAAAGAGGGAAAGAGCGTAGGGGGATGGGGAAAGGGAAGGAGGAAAGGGAGGGAGTGCAAAGGGAAGGGGAAGGGGTAAAAGGGAGGAAAAGGAAAGAAGAATAAAGGAAGGGAGGACAGGAAGAAGTGAAGGTGGGGGGGGGGGGCAAGAGGGTGGGAAGGAAGGGAAGGCGGTGAAAGGGACTAGGGGTGGGGTGGGGGACGGCCAATAGATTGAGTGGAATCCATTTTCTTCCTTTCCCTTTTTCCTCTCGCGCTCGCCTGGGCTGTCTAGAGGAACCTTTGTTGGTTTGTCAGTCTGTTGGTCTTCCTCCGTTTACTACAAACATAAACAAATGCTTTCATGTTTGTCTTGGTAATGATGATAATAATGATGAAAATAGTAATCACAGTAATTGTGATAGTAAGGATAATGATTTTGATGAAAACAACAATAACGATTATAATGATGATGATGGTAATAATAATAATAATGTTAATGATAATAACAACAATAATGATAATGACATTAATAATAATAATAATGATAACAATAATAGTAATAATAATAATAATAATAATGATAATAATAATAAAATAATAATGATATGAATAAGGCAAATAATAATAATGATAATGATGAGGATAATAGAAATAACACTGGAATCATGGTGGGAAAATGTGGTGAAAAAATGATGATATTAACATCCTGGTAATTAATGATCATAATGATGACGATAATGATAATCACAGTAATTATTATAACAAGGACAATGATTGTGATGATAATAACAATAATGATTATGATGATGAAGATGTTAATAATAGTAATAATGATAAGGATGATGATAACAACCATTGTGATAATGGCATTAATAATGATAATGTAATAATAATAACAATAATAATAACAATTAAAATAATAGTGATAATGTTGACAAT
>NC_051394.1:26784811-26787311 GCF_015228065.2 Penaeus monodon
CATCCCACAGCATCCTAAGGTGACCGGTTCTGCAGCAGGGTTCTCCTTTGGTGTCGGTTATCGTTGGTCCGATTGGTATAAATAGTCAGGGAACCAGATCATACATGTAAGGGCCAGATAGTAAGAGAAAAAGAAAGGCAACAGAGAAGAGGGGGTGTTAAGTACCACTAGCTGGATATTTATAAAAGATTTCGTTTTTTAATGGTCGTTTTTAAGTTATTTTCGTCTTTTTTTCGTTTTGTGTTTTATTTCACAAAGATAAAGAAGAAATTAGCGATCCGCATGGATCTAGCTTGAACTACCAACCATCTCTGCAAGGATTTACTTGAACCAATTGTCGTCACTCAGAGAAGAAATAAATGTAATTTGTACATCATGCACGAGTCACTCATCATGACTGACAAAATTGCGGGCAAAAGAGATGTGTCCTATATCTTTATGCTGGCACTAGGATAGCAACAAACCCTATAAATGAAAAGGTTTCAGTGTCTCTTGTTCTGCGTGGATGAGTGAGTGAGTGAGTGAGTGAGTGAGTGTGTGTGTGTATGTGTGTGAGTGACAGCGAGCATGAATGAGAGTGAAAGTGAGAGTGACCTCACACAGGGAAAGAATCAGAAACAAGAATATTAGCATTCAATATTACAAACTGAGATAGATTAGCAATGCTAGCTATTTAAAATTATTTTAACTACTACAATGAATTCAACATTTAATGATATGCGACAGAATGTATGAATTAATGAATGGTGATGTGAAAAAATATTTGCAAGCTTTTTAGCAAGCGAATCTTCTCGGGGTCAGAAAATCTGAACTGCCGAGGTAGCCATGTTTAGCTATGCATGTTAGACTTCATTAAAAGGGGGATCCTATACCCAAAATACCGTACATTGAACCGAACTGAGCAGGAAAATCTATAAATAACCTGCTCTCTTCTGCGTATCTGTGATGGGTGCTCGTGACATTCCCTACAGGTTTCTACGAATCACACGATTGCTTGGGATATACTCAGAAAGGTGAGAAGGGTGTGATTAATACGTGAATCATGATTCTAGCTTAAATCCTAGTCCTACATTAATTAACGGACATAACTGTGGGTCACACCGACTCAAAGTTGCCGATTGAGCTGTCGGAGCTGAGATCTTTTAGGCGTTTACACAACCCTGGGTTATATTGGGCATACCTATGAACTATGATATGTGTGTAAAAAGCTAAGTGTCTTAGTACAATGGCTTACAGAGGTAGTGATACTGATATAACAGCATAACTCTTTATTGCTAAGAGTACCACACAGTATGGGAACACACAAGACAATGTCTAAGGGTAAAGTGGTGTGTGAGATGTCATGTGTCAGGCCAACCCGCCTGAAGCAAGGGGAGGTCGCCTGAAGGCGAAGGCTAGGCTGACTTCACCACGTCGGGTGCTGGCCACGAACTGTCGGATCAGGCGAGGTCAGATAACATCGTCATCTATGCCCTCGCTAAGTCAATGGTTCTTATTTGGGATTTGGAGCCATGTGGTAAACAGCCACATGGTATAGAAATAGACTTATGTATATGCCATATTGCTTGACCACCTACTCACGCCTCGAGGCGCCTTAGATCTGCCTCAATGGTGACCTAATTTGGCTGGTCATCTCATTCTCGCTGTGTCCTGGTGCATCTTCGTTGCTGCTTGTCCCTGTCGTCCTCTTCTTCCTGGTCCTCGGTGTAATCTGTCCATCATCAACGTCCACACGTCCTTGAAGGTCTTGCACAGGTCCTCCTTGATTTTGGATTCATCTAGACTTCCTCGTAGTCCTTGTCCAGGCCTAACTCGGCACCGTCCTCGTCTACACATCCTCACAGATCTCGTCCAGGTCCTTCTCGGCTTCATGCTCGTCCTCACGTCCTCGTAATCTTCATCTGGATGGGCATCGGGCAGGGGGCGGCATCTCAGGGCGACTGATACCTGCGCTGATGATCTGGAGTTGACTAGATCTGCAGGCATCCAGGTAGGCATCACCCATCCACAGTAATGTTTGTTTTTAAATTTATTTTTGTCTTTTTTTTTTGTGTGTTTTATTTTCACAAAGATAAAAAAAAAAAAATAGGAGAGGGAGACGTCAGTAGCGATCCGCATGGACCTGGCTTGAACTATTAACCGTCTCTTATAGATCTGAGAGTAGATAAGGGAAACGACAATGGCAATCCACAGGGATTTACTTGAACCAATTGTCGTCACACAGAGAAGAAATAAATGTAATTTGTACATCATGTATGAGTCACTCGTTACAACTGACAAAATTGCGGGCAAAAGATATACGTTATAGATTATGCCGGCAACTACAACAGCAACAAACCCTATTAATGAAAAGGTTTCAGTGTCTTTTGTTCTGCGTGGATGAGTGAGAGTGAGTGAGTGAGTAAGCATGTGTGTGTGTGAATGAGAGTGAAAGTGGGAGTGACCTCACACAGAGAATGAATCACAAACACGAATATTAACATTCACTATAACAAAACTG
>NC_051394.1:26817420-26825955 GCF_015228065.2 Penaeus monodon
AGGTGTGGGTTCCATTGAGAGGGCAAATGTTGGGGCACAGGATGGGTGCCTTCACCCTGGCAGGCGCTAACCCAGCATGAGGCTTGTGGGGCAAAGTCCAAGGGAACCCCACAGGCAGACGTTGGGCTCCACAGCTTGCCGCCCCTCTTTATATGGAGCAGCATCGGCGGGGGGTGTCAGAGTTGGCGTCCACCTGGAGCAACTGCCCAAGGCTTAACCTCAGGCGAGGTGTCCGGGTAGATGTTTGGAACATCTGGCAGGGCAAATGTTGGGGTGCAGGATGGGAGCGAGAGTTACTCTTCCCGCCTTCGCCCTGGCAGGCGCTAACCCAGAATGAGCCTTGCGGGGCAAAATCCAAGGGAACCCCACAGGCAGGCAATGGGCCCCACTGCCTGTCGCCCCCCTATATATGGGGTAGCATCGGCGGGGGGTGGCAGAGTTGGCATCCACCTGGAGCAACTGCCCAAGGCTTAACCTCAGGTGAGCTATCTGGGTAGGTATTTGGAACATCTGGTCTTTGCGGCAGGACGAGTGGTTACCGCTGCTATTGAGAAAATTGGAGCGGTTGACAGTTAAGGTGGCTGCAATCTCGGTGAGAAGACCTGGCAGCGGCTTGATCAGTATGGGTACACCTACTACTGGTCAGGCTGGGGCAATGGTCATCATCTCCAGGGGCTAGCCATAGCCATCTACAGCCGACTTCAACCATCAGTAGTAGAGGTAACACTGGTTAATGAGCATATTATGGCACTGAGACTGGAGTATGCTTATGACTTCATGTGTTTTATTGCTGTGTACTGATGTATGCAAACTAAGTTAGAAAGAGGCATTCCCTCGGTAGTAGAGGGAACATCAGTTGATGAGCTATTGTTGCATTGAGACTGAAGCATGATTTTGGCTTCATGTCTCTTATTGCTGTGTAAGTTTCTACCTATGTTTGCAAATTTGAAGTGAAATAGGTGTTCTATGCCAAACTTACACCTGTGGCAGACAAATGTCCCAGGTGAGACATTTGCATTGTTCTGGGCAACTTCAATGCAGCATCCAGGTGTGATGAAGCCGGCTATGAGATGTCTGTCGGTCCCCATGGCTCGGGAGCTGATCCCAGCAGCGAGAATAGCCTCCTTCTCCATGATATAGTGATATGGTTACTGTGGCCAAGGAGACTGACCACATTCCTGTCAGCATTCACTGGAGGATACTTCAGAACTGCAGGGTTTATCGGAGTGTCGAGTTCTGTGTTACTGACCATAGGCTGGCAGTGGCTACCTTACAGGTCCACTTCAAAACTTCTTGTCCCTCCAGTGACTACTCTAGGATGTTTCACTTGGACACATTGAGGGAGGAGGGAGTGCGCCCGAGGGCAAGGCAGAATTTCATCTCACTGGAGATACTGAAGGCCACTGAAGCATGTCACATGGCTCAGCCTGAATGGCAATCAGGACTTGCACCATTACGCAAAGCTCGGACACTGCTGAGAAGGGACAAGAAACAGTTCATCAGGAACCTTGCTCAGGAGGTTGAAGACCATTTCTTGGTAAACAACCTTTGCCATGCCTACCAAGCCCTGAGAAAGCTGAACTCTAAGCCCTCCTCACAGATGACTGCAGTCTGTTCAATGAATGGACAGATCATCTCAGATCATGTTGGGGTTCATAAACATTGGGCTGAGTATCTTGAGTAGCTGTCCCAGGCACACCCGCCAGCAGTTAGTCTGGTATCACAACACCTATGCCAGACCCACCCATGAGTAAAGAACCTCTGACCCTGAGATTAGGGAGGCTGAAGGGTGGAAAAGCCGCAGGCATATGTGATATCCCTGCTGAGCTGCTAAAGGCTGGAGATGAACCTGTGGCATGAGGCTTGCATACAGTCATGATTGCCATTTGGCATTCTGGTTCCATACCCCCTGACCTGTTGATGGGCATGGTCATTTACTTGGGCACCAGTAAACCAGAGCAAACTAAATTCATTTTTGGGTGGGTGCTTCATGCACAAGGTGATGTGAAGCGATGGTGTGGTAGCCTAGATAGTGTTAAGTCCATGAATGCCTTCTTGCTTGCAGCTGCTATCACTGGCTAGCCTAGTGCAAAAAAGGGAGCAGCTCTGCATAAGTCTCCCCAATCAGTTCACAGCCTCTCTGTCATCGAGACTTTTGCAGTGCCTCCTCGTGGCCACCCATGGATAATTGGCACCTTGCGGTCCTAGGCTAAACTGTGGGGGAACTCGGAGCAGTAGGAGGACCCAAAGGTCCGGAGCCATGGCCCATTGGTGTGCGGACACACCCTTGCTCTGTACCAACTCCTGCCCCTTAGCCACCCAGGGGCAATTGGGTGGCTCGGGGGAGGTGGGCCCCTTCCCCCAGATAACTTACCGGCAACGACCAACTCAAATGGATATGCCGGAGGAGGGGTGTTGTCCCAGCAAGCAAGGCGGGCTGTGGGTCCCATTGGGAGGGCAAATGTCGGGGTTACTTGTCCCGCCTGCACCCTGACAGGTGCAAACCCACCATGAAGCTTATGGGGCAAAACCCCAGAGAACCCAACAGGCAGACGGGGGCCCCACAGCCTGCCAACCCCACTTATTTGGGGCAGCGTCGGTGGAAGCGGCAGAGGTGGCGTGCACCCGGAGTGACTGCCTGAGGCTTAACCTCAGGCGAGCTTTCTAGATAGGCCCTTGGAATATCCAGTCCTTGCGGCAGGGTGAGCAGTTACCTCTGCTATCGAGGGAATTGGATTGACTGGGAGTTGAGGTGGCTGCCCTCTTGGAAGTGAGAAGACCTGGCAGCAGCACAATCAGCATGGGTGGGTACACCTACTGCTGGTCGGGCCGCAGCAATGGTCATTACCTCCAGGGAGTAGCCATAGCCATCTCCGGCCGACTTCAGCCCTGGTTGACACTGGTTGATGAGTGTATTATGGAATTGAGACTGAAGCATGCCTTTGGTTTCATGTATCTTATTGCTGTATACACTCCGACTGATGTTTGTAAACTCTCATCCGTGGCAGGCAATTGCCCCCAGTGAGATATTTGCATGTTTTGGGCAACTTCAATGTGGTATCCAGCTGTGACCAAGCTGGCTATGAGATGTCTGTTGGCCCCATGACTTGGGAGCTGATCTCAACAGTGAGAACAGCCTCTTTCTCCGGGACTTTGCTAGGTCCCAGAGAATGAGGATCTCTGGCTCCTGGTACCAGCATTCCAATCTGCATCGCTGGACATGGTATAGCAATATGGGTAAAGTGGCCAAGGAGATCGGCCACATTCCTGTTAGCACGCAGTGAAGGATCCTCCAAAACTGCAGAATTTACCGGAGTGCCGAGTTCTGTGACACTGACCATAAGTCCACTTCAAAACTCCCCCTCCCTCCATGGGTTCACCATGGCAGTGTCTGTTCAGTTCACAGAACCTGACAGACCTAGTTGCTCTGTGGGAGTTCTTCAAGTGTGAAACACTCGAAGCAGCCCAGGAGACCATTGGTGTACGCCCGAAGGCAAGGCAGAATTCCATCTCCCTGGAGACACTGGAGGCCACTGAAGCATGTCGCATGTCTCAGCTGAGTGGCAACCAGGTCTTGCATCACTCTTTGATACATAGGGCTTGGATGCTGCTGAGAAGAGACAAGAAGCAGTTCATCAGGAATTTGCTGACGAGGTTGAAGGCCATTTCTTGGTAAATGACCTTCGCCCTGAGAAAGCTGAACTCTAAGCCCTCCTTACAGATGACTGCAGTCCACTCAGTGGATGGACAGATCATCTCAGATCATGTTAGGGTTCGTGAATGTTGGGCTGAGTATTTTGAGCAGTTGTACCAGGTAGACCCTCCAACAGTTAGCTTGGATGCAAGCAATATCACAGTATTTGTGCCGGATCCACCCATCAGCGAGAAACCTGCTGCAGGCATATGTGATATCCCTGTTGAACTTCTAAAAGTTGGGGGTGAACCTATGGCTTGCATGCAGTCTTAACTGCCATCTGGCAGTCTGGTACCATTCTCTCTGGCCTGTTCAGGGGCGTGGTCATCCCTCTCTGGAAGTGGAAAGGGGATTGCTGGGACTGTAGCAACTACAGTGGCATTACACTGCTGAGCATACCGGGCGAAGTTTTCGCCCACATTTTTCTGAAACGGATCCGCAACCATCTGATAAGGCATTGGAGACTGGAGCAGTCTGGATTCACTCCTGGCAACTCCACAATAAACTGAATACTAGCGCTTCGAGTAATTGTGGAACACCGTCATGAGTTTGGTCATGGGTTTCTTGCAGCCTATATCGACCTGAAGAAGGTGTTTGACTCGGTACATCGAGAATCGCTTTGGGAAATCCTGAGACTCCTGAGTAAAATGTGGTGGGGGTCTGTCAAACTTGGGGTGGGGTAAGGCTGCGTCCTTACACCACACTGTTCAACACCTATATGGACTGGATAATGGGCAGAGCTACTAGCCAAAGTCATTGTGAAGCAACACTAGGCAATATCAAGGTCTTAGACCTTGACTTTGCCAATCATGTTGCTATCCGATCTGAACCCCTGGAGTCTCTGGTGGCGGCTCTTGATGCATTTAGCAATGAGGTGAAGCCCATAGGCCTAGAGGTCTCCTGGATCAAGACCAAGTTTCAGGACTTTGGGGACCTGTTAGGGGAACTCGTTCAGTCAATCCATGCTTGCGGCAAGGACGCTGAAGTTACAAAGAGTTTTACATACCTTGGTAGCGTAGTCCATATCTGTCTGTCAGACCAAGAAGTCAGTAGACAGATTGGTCTGGCAACAGGAGCCATGAACTCGATCAACAAGAGCATTTGGAGATGCAAAAGAACCAAGCTACATGTCTTCAAGGCTTTCATACTGCCAGTTTTGCTCTATGGAAGTGAAACCTGGATGCTATCTAGTGCTTTGGAGTCCCTACTTGATGCCTTTTGTTACAAGTCTCTTTGCCGGATCATGGGGTACAGTTGGCAGGACCAACCGATGGCTACACCGTGAAACTGGCATGAGACATGTTACTTGCATAATCCAGGATCGTCAACTCAGGCTATACGAGCACCTTACTCATTTCCCTGTGGATGACCCTGCCCACCAGGTTGTTTCTTTGTGAGACAACCCTGGGTGGAGGAGGCCTGTGGGACGACCCAGGAGGTCATGGCTCGAGCAGCTCGACGAGACCTGTCGTGAGGAGCTAGAGATGGACCGAGGGCCTGCCTAGAGACTTGCCATGAGAGATCCTCGTGGCTGGAAGCGAAAGGTTGATTCGGCCATGCGCCCCCGTCGGCGTAAGTCCCTTGATGATGATGATGAATAGACCTAGCACTTCAAGTCATTGTGGAATGCCGTCGTGACTTCGGTCTTGGGCTGCTTAGTCAGTTATTAGTCCTACCTTTCTCACCAGTTTACCCTTTTCCTTGACTTTTGGAAAGGGTCTTTTGCATTATCTCATTGCCTTAAATGTTTTTGATAATAATTTAATAATCACACCATCAGTAATAATAAGAGTATCGATATCAATTGTAATAAAAAGAAAAACACATTTTCCTGCCAATTCAAGGAAAGTGGAAATCAGGATCAGTCACTCGGGCCTACTGATAGACTACTTGCTGGTTGAGACATGTTGAGCCATCTGTATGTAACAAAAATCACAAAAAAATATAGGGAATTGAACATACACCCAGGATGGTTGGGTTAATAGCAAGCCTGTATACTAGTACTGAAAGTGCTGTAAAGTGTAGTGGGGGGCCTGTTGAACTTCTTCCCTTTAACTCAGGGGTCAGGCAAAGCTGTATCCTTGTGCAACACTTTCATAGACTGAATAATAGACAGAGCTGTTATCCTAAGTCAGTGTGGAGAAACACTTGGCAATATCAAGGTCACAGACCTCGACTTTGCTGACGATGTTGCTGTCTTATCTCAATCTCTGGAATCACTGGTGGCAGTTCTTAATGCATTTAGCAAATAAGGTGAAGTCTTTGGGCCTAGAGGTCTCCTGGACCAAGACCAAGATCCAGGACTCCGGGGCCCTGTTTGGGGAACCCATTTAGTCGATACATGCTACCGTAAGAATGTTGAGTCACAGAGACTTTACATACCTTGGTAGTATAGTCCATGTCTCTGGACTGTCAGACCAAAAAGTCAGTTGACGGTTTGGTCTGGCAGTAGGAGCCACGAACTCGATTAACAAGAGCATTTGGAGATATCGGTACCTATGCAGAAGGACTAAGCTAAGTGTCTTCAGGGCCTTGATACTGCCTGTTTTGCTGTATGGATGCAAAACCTGAATGTTATCTAGTGCCTTAGAGTCCCGTCTTGATGCCTTTTGTAGCAAGTCCCTACGCCGTTATTATGTTTAGTTTATATTGCTGTGTAGCATATCACCTATGTAAACGAATGAGATTCTTTGTACAATAAGCAATACTCTCTCTAGCGGAGCTTGGCTTGTGGGGCAAAGGATCATAAAGAATTTCCTTCTATTTTTGTCAGAGATGATCTCCAGTGAACCTACTTTTGTTTTCATTGATGTTTTCTTCATGTTCAAGTGTCTTAGAGAAAAAACAAACAACAAAAGACAAACAGGATCAGGCTACAGTTGGTAGGCCCATGTGTCCAACTGACAGCTAGACCAAGAGACTGGTACTGTTACTTGCATAATCCGGGACCGCCAACTCAGGCTATATGGCACCTAACTTGTTTCTCTGTGGATGACCCTGCCCATCAGGTTGTCTCTATGTGAGGCAATCCTGGGTGGAGGAGACCCCTGGAACGACGTAGGTCATGGCTTGGGCAGCACGACCAGACTTGTAGTGAGGAACTAGAGATGGGCTGAGGGCCTACCTGGTGGCTGGAAGAGAAAGGATGACGCGGCCCTACACCCCCGATGATGATATATATATATATATGTGTGTGTGTGTGTGTGGATGATAGTATCTGGCAATGAATAAGAGAGGTGTCATGGTTAGGTCAGTGATAATAAGTGCTAAAAATTACGAGTGAAAAGTGGTCTGTGATAGTGCTACATAAGAGAGAAAGATTTGTGAATATATAGAGTTTATATTCCAACCAAAATGGAAATAATAATTCATCCATACATTTCACAAGTCTATAAAATTCAATATTGGACCATGCATATGTGGACCTTTAAAACTAATAGGGATGCCAGAAAGTGCCAACTAGGAATAGTAGGTTCCATTACCGTGCTATATAAGTTCATAAGTGCCACAGTGGATATAATATGACAAGCATCACCGGTCGCTGAGAAACTGCCAAATTGCATGTACCACAGTTTTCCCTCAGGTAGATTCGCTAAGGAACAGCCAAACCAAAGCAGCAAATATAATCAGCCACTCGACAAAAGATCCGCCATATAAACTGGGCATTCACAAAGCGTAATTCAAGCTATGGCAGTCAAGTGCCAGACGCTGACCCTACGACGGTAGGCTTAGCAATCGCTAAGGAATGCGACACATCTCCGAAAAATTGCCAGATACAAAATCTCTTGTCTAATTCCCTCTCTCCCCAAACCCCATCCTTACCCATTCCAACATCGTCCTAAATCCTCCTCTCCCACATCACCCACCTCCTTCCCTCAACCGTCTGCTGCAAGCCTACAATTTATACACATTATAATATATGGACTCATTATAATGGAGTGTGTGTATGCTCATGCAGACACTGTTCAAACGTTTGTGCATGAGTATGAGTGCGTATGCACGGGAAATGCGCAGGTGTATGCGTGTTTATGTGTACATGTTCATGTGGTGTGTATGCAAGAGAAGCAATATATACATAGATATGTATATCTGTGTGCATATACATAAGTGTTTATGTATATGGATGTATATGTATGTGAATGTGTATGCATATATATGTATATATGTAGGTATGACTGTGTATGAACCTTTGCACATATAACATAAGGACAATGAGAACTGAATCCAACTTGCTAGCATTACTTGAGGAAATCTCTATCATTAATTGGGATATTGTAGGACTCTGTGAAGTCCTGTGAAGATTAGGTGAAGGACAGAAGATACTAAATGATGGACACATGCTGTATTGGACAGGTAAACCCCAGGGTAACAAGCAGGAGTTAGGGGTAGGTTTCTAAGTTCAAAACGTTTAGAAAAGAATATCGTGGAATTCTCTAGTATAAGCGAAAGAGTGGCTTCAGTAACAATAAATCCAAACAATAGTTATAACTTTAAGATTGTTCAAATCTGTGCTCCAACCTATAGCCACAGTGATGATTGATTGATTATTTAAAATTATCTGCCGCGTCAACAGCTAAGGTCATTAGCGGCGAATACCTTGTTAAATAGAAATATTAAAATGTTTAACACTTTAAAAATCTATCAATAAATATCTTACAAATAACAATATGTAGATTAAAAATCAAATCATAAATATTATGCTCTAAGTGTATAAAATTATTGCATAAACATTATGCATAATTAAATTTTATTGAAAATATTAGTCTCCCTAAGGAAACCAATTTGAACCTTTCTATGGGGGAGACAATACATAAGTCTTTGTCTGAGAATGTTCTCCATCC
>NC_051394.1:26826055-26828555 GCF_015228065.2 Penaeus monodon
GAGTTATCTATCAAAAAGATACACCACGAGACGAGTCTAGGTAAGCGTGGGGGGTCATGTGTCAGGTCGACCCGCCTGAGGCGAAGGAGGCCGACCTTACAACGTCGGGCGCTGGCGACGAACTGTCGGGTCAGGCGAGGTCAGGTAACATCGTGTTCTACGCCCTCGCTGAGTCATTGGTTCTAATTTGGACTTGGAGCCATGTGGTAAACAGCACACATGGTCTATTGGTAACAGAAATAGACTTCTGTATATGCCATATTGCTCGGCCACCTACTCGCGCCTCGCTCTCGAGGCGCCTTAGATTTGCCTTAAGGGTGACCTAACTTGGTTGGTCATCTCGTTCTTGCATTGTCCTGTTGCATCTTTGTGGCTGTCATCCTCTTCTTCCTGGTCCTCGGTGTAATCTATCCGTCCTCGACATCCACATGTCCTCGAAAGTCACTCACAGGTCCTTCTTGACTTTGGATTTGTCTAGACGTCCTCGTAATCTACTTCTGGATCTACGGGCGTCTGGCAGAGGGCCGCATCTCAGGGCGGTTGATACCTGCACTGATGAGCTCCTGGAGTTGACTGGATCAGCAGGCATCCGGGCAAGCGGCGCCCATCCACAGTATCCTGGGGCGATTGGTGCCTGTGCTGGCGAATTCCTGGTCCTTCGCTGGATCCACGGGCATCTCGGCAGGCAGCGCCCGTCCACTGCATCATGGGATAGCGTAACACCTGCTTTGACGAACATCCTGGTCCGCAGGACTATGGCGATCTTCCGATGACGTCCATCCCACAGCATCCTAAGGTGACCGGTTCTGCAGCAGGGTTCTCCTTGGTGTCGGTTATCGTTGGTCCGATTGGTATAAATAGTCAGGGAACCAGATCATACATGTAAGGGCCAGATAGTAAGAGAAAAAAAAAGGGCAATAGAGAAGAGGGGGTGTTAATTACCACTAGCTGGATATTTATAAAAGATTTCGTTTTTTAATGGTCGTTTTTAAGTTATTTTCGTCTTTTTTTCGTTTTGTGTTTTATTTCACAAAGATAAAGAAGAAATTAGCGATCCGCATGGATCTAGCTTGAACTACCAACCATCTCTGCAAGGATTTACTTGAACCAATTGTCGTCACTCAGAGAAGAAATAAATGTAATTTGTACATCATGCACGAGTCACTCATCATGACTGACAAAATTGCGGGCAAAAGAAGAGATGGTCCTATATCTTTATGCTGGCACTAGGATAGCAACAAACCCTATAAATGAAAAGGTTTCAGTGTCTCTTGTTCTGCGTGGATGAGTGAGTGAGTGAGTGAGTGAGTGAGTGTGTGTGTGTATGTGTGTGAGTGACAGCGAGCATGAATGAGAGTGAAAGTGAGAGTGACCTCACACAGGGAAAGAATCAGAAACAAGAATATTAGCATTCAATATTACAAACTGAGATAGATTAGCAATGCTAGCTATTTAAAATTATTTTAACTACTACAATGAATTCAACATTTAATGATATGCGACAGAATGTATGAATTAATGAATGGTGATGTGAAAAAAATATTTGCAAGCTTTTTAGCAAGTGAATCTTCTTGGGGTCAGAAATTCTGAACAGCCGAGGTAGCCATGTTTAGCTATGCATGTTAGACTTCATTAAAAGGGGGATCCTATACCCAAAATACCGTACATTGAACCGAACTGAGCAGGAAAATCTATAAATAACCTGCTCTCTTCTGCGTATCTGTGATGGGTGCTCGTGACATTCCCTACAGGTTTCTACGAATCACACGATTGCTTGGGATATATCAGAAAGGTGAGAAGGTGTGGATTAATACGTGAATCATGATTCTAGCTTAAATCCTAGTCCTACATTAATTAACGGACATAACTGTGGGTCACACCGACTCAAAGTTGCCGATTGAGCTGTCGGAGCTGAGATCTTTTAGGCGTTTACACAACCCTGGGTTATATTGGGCATACCTAATGAACATGATATGTGTGTAAAAAGCTAAGTGTCTTAGTACAATGGCTTTACAGAGGTAGTGATACTGATATAACAGCATAACTTTTATTGCTAAGAGTACCACACAGTATGGGAACACACAAGACAATGTCTAAGGGTAAAGTGGTGGTGTGAGATGTCATGTGTCAGGCCAACCGCCTGAAGCAAGGGGAGGTCGCCTGAAGGCGAAGGCTAGGCTGACTTCACCACGTCGGGTGCTGGCCACGAACTGTCGGATCAGGCGAGGTCAGATAACATCGTAATCTATGCCCTCGCTAAGTCAATGGTTCTTATTTGGGATTTGGAGCCATGTGGTAAACAGCCACATGGTATAGAAATAGACTTATGTATATGCCATATTGCTCGGCCACCTACTCACGCCTCGAGGCGCCTTAGATCTGCCTCAATGGTGACCAATTTGGCTGGTCATCTCATTCTCGCTGTGTCCTGGTGCAATCTTCGTTGCTGCTTGTCCCTGTCGTCCTCTTCTTCCTGGTCCTCGGTGTAATCTGTCCATCA
>NC_051394.1:26856055-26861055 GCF_015228065.2 Penaeus monodon
ATTCACAAAATATGTGTGACTGCATTGCTGTCCCTGGGCATACACATTAAAATTTTAATAACAAATAAACACAACATCACACATGCACAAAGTAACAATATATAACATTACATATTTTTGTGTGTGGGTGTGTGGAAAATATATTTTAAAATTTTAATATATATATATATATATAATATATATATATATATATATATATAAAATATACATATCATATACTTTATGTGTGTGTTGTGGTGTGTGGTGTGGGGAAATATATATATATATATATATATTAAAAATAAAATATATAAAAAAAAAAATATATAAAACAACATATTAATATAATATATAATTTTATTTTATAAAATATATATATATATATATATAATTTAAATATTTTATAAATATATATATATAATATATATATATATATATATATATATATATATTTTATATATATTCACACCCCAACAACACATGTATATGTATATATATATGTATATATATATATATATATATATATATATATATATATATATATATATATAAACATACACATACATGTATTACATATACATATGTATATAAAAATAATTCAGATAAAAAATTGACATTATGGTTATATAAATGGCTACATACATGTACACCCACACACACACACACACACCCACACACACACACATATATATATATATATATATATATATATATATATATATATATATATATATATACATATACACTCATACACATATATACATATACATACATATATCATCATCATCATCATCATCATCAGCCTCTGTCAATTCATTGCAGGAATTAGGCCTCCCTCAATCTTTTTCAGTTTTGTCTCTCTTGTTTTTGTTTTGTTTTGTTTTGTTTTGTTTCCAGCCCCCAAGTTTCATTATTTTGCCACGCCATCTTGATACTGGTCTGGCCTGGCCCTTCACCTCTTTATGTTATCTATAACCCAGTCTGTTACTTTCTTTGTCCATCTGTTGTCCTGTCTCTGATATATATGACCTGCCCATTACCATTTTTTTTCTCTTTGATGCTCACAAGTATATCCCACTTTTGTTTGTTCCCTGATCCGCATCGTCCTCATTCGATCACTTAGGCTAATTCTCAGCATCATCCTCTTCATGATTGTAGTCCATGTTTCTGATCCATAAGTCGTAACTGGTAGGGCGCATTGGTTTTCTTTTTAAATATAATGGGAAAGAGTTTGCTCTTAGTTTGCTACTGTGTCTGCTGAAGGCTCTCCAGCCTAGACTGATGCGTTGCCTAATTTCCTCTTTGCTAGATGTATGTATTTGTATGAGTTGCCCTAAGTATATATACTTGTCCACTACCTCTAGTACTTCGCCTTGTACTCTTCTGTTCAAACTGATCTCTGCTGTTGAACATGATCTTAGTCTTTCTTGTTCACCCTATTTCTCTATTCAGATTGTTTATTAGTTGTTGTATTTCATTTCCAGATTCATCTGCAGATCTTAGATTGTTTAGGTATTCGGTCTCCTGTTTTCATACCCTTCCGGTCCATTCTAGCTTCTTGAATATTTCCTCAAGACAATCTGTAAACAGTTTTAGTGAGATGGTATCACCCAAATACCTTTTTTAACTGGTATTTTGTCGGTTTATATGTGGAGCTTGCTAGCTGCTGTCCCATTTTCGTATATATCTTCCAATATTTTACAATATACCTCTTTTACTCCCTGTCTTTGGATAACTTCTAGTACTGCTGGTATTTGTACAGCCTTTTTGTAATTGATGAATGCCATATACAGGGATTTCCCATATTTGTTTATTTTTTCTCTTATTTGGGTGAGCGTGTGGATGTGGTCTATTGTTGAGAATCCACTGTGGAAGCCTGCCTGTTCTCTAGGCTGGTTAGAATGCAGACTGTCAGAAATGAGAGTTGTAATGACTTTTGTGAACAATTTGTAAGTAACTTAAAGGAGGCTTATGGGTCGGTAGTTTTTCAGATCCTTTCTATCCCTTTTTATGTATCATAATAATTGTTGCATTTTTCCAGGCTTTCGGAGTTTCACCAATGATAAGGCATTTGTTGAAAAGATTGGCTAATTTCACTGTTGTCTTCACCTGGATTTTTCCCTTAAACGCCTTTTTATTTATTCTGTTATGATGCCAGATACGTTTCTAGTTACTGTGTTCGCTTCTATCCATCTTCCACTACTCTTATGATTTCATTCATATTATATGTCACTTCTCCATCTGGTTTCTCTATTACATACAATTGATTTCTCCCTATGCCGAGTCTCCTGAAATCACTGTTTCATTTATTATTTGAGTATCGAATTTCCGTATATCTTCTCTCTTCTTTTATTTTAGTTTTGTTTTTTTTTTTTCCCCTTTGACTTTCTTTTCCCTTTTTTTTCTTTTTTCCCGAGAATTGCTGGAGCTTTGCTTGATGTTCTTGCTCCCCTTTAAACGCTTCCTTTTTTTTTAAAACTGTTTGTTGATTTGGTCAATGTTGAGATCTTCGTCACTGAGAAGTGAATATCTGTTTTGGATATTAAGGTTAAATTCTATTGCTCTGATCTTCAAGTTAGCTGCCATTTTTGTATAAGTTTACTCCTTTCCCTTCTGAGGTGTAATTTAATTTGGTCTCTGGCCGTTCTGTGGTCGCTGCTAGCATTTACTTTTTAATAACTTTTCCCCATTTTTACTATGTCGTGCCCGTTTTTTGAAATTATGAAGTCAATTTAATTTCACTTCCGCTCTAGTCTTTTTGCGAAGAATGTATTCATGGTACTGAGTGGTCGAGCCTCCACAAAATTGACTAGCATTGGTCTCCTTTTCATTCCTAGTCCCTTTTCCCGGTCCTAGCTTTTCCTTTCTTTTTTTTTTCCCTATTTTGGCATTAAAATCTTATAATTTTGTGAAAGGGGGTTTTTTACTCTCTCATCGTAAAGAAATTTTCTTTATAAAAGCTCTCTATTTCTTCATCACTGTGGTGGTTGTGGAAGATCTTAATTTAAGTCTCACTAGAATTGGCTGTGGAAATTTCCCAATCCCCCCTTGGACAAACGTCAGTGGATTTGGGTAAAATTTGGGAAAGGAGAGAGATCCGAAGCGAAGTCAGAGAGAAATCCCAAAGGGACAGATGCAAATATACAGATGGTTCGAAATCAAAAAGGTCTGGGCTTGCAGCAGTGAGAGAAGGAAGACTGCATCTGGCAGTCTTCTCTAGAACCCTCGATTTTCACGCGAGTTAATGCCATCCTTGCAGCAGTTAAGATGACAAGAGATCTTACGAACCTTTTATTTTGAATATGTGAATCTCGAGTCCCTTGCAAGTAATCAAGAGCTTAAACTATCAATCCAGTAGTGAGGGAGGTTCAAGATTGGCTTGCACTGATGTAAACCCAATAAAAAGATAACACTGTTTTGGGTCCCAGCGCAGTTGGGGTATCAGTGGGTATGAGCGAGCTGATCAGAAGGCCAAGGCAGCAGCCGCTCAGCCTTGTGATGCTCGATTTCCTCTCCCACACACCAACCTGAAACCCAGCATCAGAAGGTGTCTTCGCGATAAATGGAAGGAACCATGGAGACGTAACTTTAGAAAGAAACTGCGAGACATTAGAGATTACCTTGGCAGTTAGGTGACTAGCATCCATCCCACCGAAAAGTGGAAGTTGCATTAACAAGACTAAGAATCGGGCACACGAGACTGACTCATGGACTGATGATGGCTAAAAGTCAAGCACTTTGTGAGGGATGCCAAAAGCCATTAATGATCGCACATGTAGTGCAAAGATGTGCAACATTCTCAGACCAAAGACTTATGTACTTGTCTCCCCCATATATACTGAAAAATGTATTGGGGGAGGATTGTGACATAGGATAGTTTTCTTAGGGAGACAAAATTTTTTAAATAAAATTTAATTATGCATAATTTTTATGCAATAATTTTATACGTTTAGAGCATAAATTTATGATTTGATTTTTAAATCATTATGTTATTTGTAAGATATTTTTGATAGATTTTAAAGTGTTAAACATTTTTTTTAAATTTCTTTTTAACAAGGTATTCCCCCGCTAATGACCTTAGTGTTGCGCGGCAGAAATTTTAAATAACAATCAATCAACTGTGGCTATAGGTTGGAGCACAGATTTGAAAAATCTTAAAGTTAAAAAATTTTTGTTGGTTTTATGTTACTGAAGCCACTCTTTCGTTTATACTAGAGAATTCCACGAATTTTTCTAAACGTTTTGAACTTATGAAACCTACCCCTAACCCCTGCTTGTACCTGGGGTTTACCTGTCCAATACAGCAGTGTCCATCATTTAGTATCTTCTTCCTTCAACCTAATCTTTACAGGACTTCACAGAGTCCTACAATATCCCAATTAATGATAGAGATTTCCTCAAGTAATGCTAGCAAGTTGGATTCAGTTCTCATTGTCCTTATGTTATATGTGCACACACACACACACACACACACCACACACACACAACACACACATATATTTAAAATATATATATATAGATATATATATATATATATATATATATATATATATATGTATATATATAACAAATAAATTATATTATATATAATATATATATTTAATATATATATATATAATATTGAATATGCACAAAACACACACAACAACAAACACACAACACAACACACACACACACACACAAACACACCACACACACAACACACACACACCACAACAATACACACACACACACACACACCACAACACACACACACACACACACACACACGCACACACATATATTCATATATATGTATGTTTATATATTTATATATCTTTATATATGTACATATCTCTCTCTATATATATGTATATATAAATATAATATACATATATTATATATATTATATATGATAATTTTATTTTAATATTTTTAATATATATTATATATATATATATATATATATATAATATATAATAATTATATAAATATATATATTACACACACACACAAACAAAAACACAACCACACACACACAA
>NC_051394.1:26866055-26891055 GCF_015228065.2 Penaeus monodon
AAAGGGGGGATGAGGCCCCTTGGAAGGAGAAGGAAAAATCGTTACAGACGGGAGGAAGCCCATCGAAAGGAAGGGAAACGACGTTACCCACGAGAAGGGGGCCCCGCAGAAAAGGGTGAGTATGCCCGTTTTTAGGAGCTGATCCTTTGCTTTGCTCCCAGCATCCTGTTTCTTCAACCCCCAAATTCATCGGGGGAGCCCGCCTGCCGAGGAACGCCGGAGGGGCTGCCTGCTGAGGGGTGGGGCCACAGGAGTGCCGTCCGAGGATAACCCCTGGAGGAGCCCGCCCTGCGAGGATTTCTCGGAGGGGGCTGCCATGCGAGGAAAACCCTTTGGGGGAGCTGGTCCCAGGCAACCCCCGGGGGCTGCCGTCCCAGGAAAACCCTGGGGGAGCTGGGGCCCTGCGAGGATACCCTGGGGGAGCTGCCGTCCCAAAGGGTCCCGGGGGGAAACTGCTGCCCAGGAAACCCTGGAGGAGCTGCCCCTCCCAGGAAAAACCCCGGAGGAGCTGCCCCTACGAGGAAACCCTGGAGGAGCTGGCCCTCCGAGGATACCCTGGAGGAGCTTTCCGTCCGAGGATACACTGGAGGAGCTCCGGCCCAGGAAAACCCCGGAGGAGCTGCCGCCGAGGGAAAACCCTGGAGGGCTGCTGTCCGGGAAAAGGGAAACCCTGGGGGGAGCTGCTTGTCCGAGGAAACCCTGGAGGAAACTGCCGTCCCAGGAAAACCCCGGAAAGGGGTGCTGGGCCGGAAAAGGGAAACCCCGGAGGGGCTGCCTTCCCAGGACAAAACCCCGGGGGAAACTGCCCTCCGGGAAAACCCGGAGGAGCTGCCCTCCCAGGAAACCTGGAAGAGCTGCCCGTCCCCCTTTTGTAAAAGAGTGAAAAATTCTCTTTACAATTTGTACAGTTAAAAAAATATTTATTTTGGGCTCGTAGTCAACATCTGGGAAATAGCCTCCGGGCAGAGCCGGGCGTGTGGGGCAGAGGACCATGAAAAAACCCCTTTTTATTTTTTTCAGAGTGACTCCAATGAACCTACTTTTGTTTTAATTGGGGGTTTTTTTCCCCCCTCAAAAAATCATTTGAGAAACAACCAAAAAAACATATATAAACGAACACGACCCCCAGTGAGTATACAAAACCCCCGGGGGGGGTTCTCCCTAGGTTTTTCTTAACCTAATCTTTCTTAAGGGCAGGGTTCGTGGTCAGATGTTTCCCGACATAACCAGTGGGACAGAGTTTACCGGGAAAGGGGAAAGGGAGGTTTAGTGACAACTGAGTCAAAAAGCCCGGGGTTTAAAAAACAATAAAGGTTTTTTTAGGTCTGGGCCCGCCATTAGTTTTCCGAAAGGAAAATTGTATTTTGTTTTGGTTTAAATCTCCAAATAAAGAAAAATGATGGCAGTTTTGGGGTGGTTATAAGGATCAAAGGGTTTTTCATTTAGAAAAACTAAAGTAGTGTTTCCCTTTTGAAGGGGGCCCGGTTTGCATTCACACACCCCACACACACACACAAAAAAAAAAAAAAAAAAAAAAAAAAATACTTTCCGTTTATTGGGCCACTAGTCTGAAGAGGGATTAATTCAAAAATTTTCTGCAGCTGGAGGCCCTTTTTTTGTAGCAAAAGTGCAATTCCCCCTCCCCTGGTATATTGTCCTAAGCATCCAATTTGAAAATTTGAAAATATTCGTAATTTGGGCGGAACCCCGGCATTAAGGAAAGTTTTAGCTGTGAATTGACGTCAGTCTTCTGTTTATTTTACGAACTGGTGTGTTATTTTTCCACCCCTGGGGTGGAATCCTTCACATTTGTGAAAATTTTTCGTTTGGCATAAATTTTTTCCCCTGTCCCTTTTTGGGAAAAAAAAACCCCGTCTGTGCATTGGGGGAGTAGGAAAATTAAACCCCCTTTCGTCACGGAATTTGGGTTTGGTTGATTTGACGAAAGTGTTGGTATGAAAAATTCCTTTTTATAGGCTGGATTGGGCGGTTGCCTCTCTCTCCTCTCCTCTCTCCTTCTCCTTCCTTTTCTCTCTCTCTCCCCTCTTCTTTCCCTCTCTCTCCTCCCTCCCTCCGCCCCTCCTCTCTTTCTCTCTCTCTCCCCCCCCGTTCTCCCCCTCCTCTCTCTCTTCCTCCCTCCCCCCCCGTCTTCTCTCTCTCTCTCTCCTCCTTCCCTGCCTCTCTCTCTCTCTCCGCTCTCCCTCCCCCCCTCTCTCTCCACTTTCTCTCTCTCGCCTTTCTCTTTTCTCCCTCTCCCCCCCCTTTTCTCTCTCTGCTTTTTCTCTCCCCTTTTATATTAAATTTTATATATATAATAAAAATAATAATAATATATATATATACATATTATATAATATATTATAATTATAAAAATATATAATATTATATTAACATATATTATAATATTTTCATTTTTTTATTCTTTTGTTTGTTCATTCATTTGGGTATTTTTTTTTATAATTTTTTTATCCATTCATGGCATTACATTATCATTACCCCTTTGTTATGCAGTTATTATCATCATTATTATAATTATTTTCATTATGTTATTTTGTTAGGGTTTTAAATTTTAAATTTTTATTACCTAATTTTTATTTTTTGTTATTCTGTCCTTCTACATAACCAATATACTTTTGTACTGCGACTGTTACATTTTTTATTATCCGATATTCATCACTGTCGCCTTTACTTCAGTCAGTGTTTTTTACGGGTTTTCCCCGTCCTAGTGTGTTATTTATCCCCTGGGCCCTCTTTAACACAAACCATCTCTCAGTTTTAGCCCCGGGAGTTTTGTCGTAAGTTTAAAATAGCACTTTTTTCCCCTCCCTCTCCCCATTAGTAACCCCCCCTTCCTCCTAAAAATTTGTCTTCAAGTTTTTTTATTTATTTTCTTCGATTTTGTGTTTTTTACGTTTTTTTCATTTTCCGTTTTTTTTATTTTTTTTTTGCTTATTGAAGTTACTTTTTCCCCCTTTCCTTTGCAATTTTTTCCGGTGAACTATTTCCTTTTTATTTTTTGCCTTTCTCTGTCCTTTTTTTCTTTCCTGCCTTTTTTTCTTTCTTGGTGTTTCTTATTCTTGTTTTAAGGTGTTCCCCCAAAAAGCCTTTATTACTCCTGTTTCCCCCCTAATCTTTTCAATTCTGTCCCTTTTGTCAGTCTGCCCCCACCCCCCCCTTTAATCCCCCGATTCCCCACTCCCTTTTTCTCCCACTTTTTTTTATATTTTCTTCTCATCCTCTGCCCCCTTCTTTAATGCTGCAGGGGATATGAATTTTAGTTTTAAATAAAAAAACCCACTATGATGAACATATTTAAAGAAGTATAGTAAAATAAAAAACAAAAAAATAGTAAGTTCATTTTTAAATCAAAAAGGATAAACGACAAATCTGATAATAAAAATTGTCAAGTCTATGCTCAAACCTGCATGATGAAGAAACAGTTTCTTCTATAAAGATGTTCATTTAACAGAGGGAGAGAAAAAAAAACCCCCTTTTTAATTTGGGTGATTTTAAGCAAAATTGGCAAAAAAAACAGAAGGAAAAACCGTAGTGGGGAATCACGGAATAGGCATGAATGAGAAGGGGCAAAGCTAGTCGATTTTTCGGAGGCTCGACAACCACATGATTACATTCTTCGAAAATAGACTAAAGCAGAAGGGCATGGAAGTCGTCTCGGACATCAAAAAGGGCATTGACTTCACAATTTAAATAGGGCGATAAGTAAAAAAAAAATGGGAAATTTTTAATAAAATAAATGTTGGTAGCGACCAAGAAGGTCAGGGCCAAAAATTAAAATTTAATTCAGAGGGGAAAGGAACAATCTCATACGAAAACGGCAGCCAATTTAGCTAACTTGAAAACCAGAGCGACATGATTTTAAACTTAACATAAAAAAAAGAATTTATTCAGCGACGAAAATTCAAAAAGACCAAATCAACAAAGCTCGCAAGTTTCGTTAAAAAAAAAGCAAAAACAAAAACGGGGTTGTAAAAGTTTACCCCAAAACCTTTTAAACATTTTTCCCCAGGGGCTTTTAATAAAAAGCATATACTGGAAACCCCATCTCTTGTGAAGTGGGTCCCCCAAAAGATATTCAAAATTACTGAGGTGGCAGTCACACACCTTTTTAAGATCCACAATGGCCTCAAGGAGACAGTAAAAACCCTGAGCATGACCCCTTTCTTTCACCAAATCAAGGCTTTACCCCCGCCCCTCCAAAACGAAGGGGGCCGTGGCAAAAAAGATCAACAGACGTTCCCCCTACGATCGTGTGAAACCTCAGCCCCCAAGAAGTACCCCCAAAAAAAGGTGCACTGTCCTTAGTTTTTCAAGCCCCCAACCCGAATGATATGATTTTAAAAAATCGGTTCCAAAACCCATAAAATGGGAACCCGAGGTTTTTTTCAGATCAAACAATGTTTTTAAACAGCTCGGTTCGAACATAACAAAAAACCTGCCCAACAGATATCTCGTTGCGGTGGCGAAGGGCATTCAAATGCTGCAACTGGAGGGCGCACGTTTCAGTTGCGGATCCTGCCTCAAAAGAAAAAAAAATTTGAAAACAAAATTTAAAACAGCTTTGGAAAACAAAAAACACTGCTCCCCCCAAGCCCCAACGTCGCCCACTACCTGCCAGACTAGCACACCCAACATTACCCCCAGGACAATTCTGCCTCCACCTCACCAATACAACACATTCACACTTGACACAAACTCATACATACAAGCCATCTTACACGTAGCTCTCATTGCTGCTAAACACAATGCAAAGAAATTCGCATTGTCCCTATATGTTACAGAAAAACAGTTTCTCAGTTTGTTGTCCCAGAAAGACTTCGAAACGACAATTTTGACATCCTGAATCCCACAACACCAAAACCACAGCAACTGAGAGCTTCATATCCCACAAAACCCTCGTTTTGAAACCCCCAAAACAATAAAAACCAAAAAAAAACTGCACAAGCACATAACATACAAAAAAACAACCAACAAAAAAGATTTCACCACCAAAAACATGCACGCCAAAATAGACAAAAAGGATCCCTCAATTCTGCAGGCTCGTCGTCATCGTTTGGATGATACCATCCTTGGAGGGAGCTGTTGCCGTGCTCCCTTCTAGGGGGTGCTTGGGGCAGCGCGGGAGATGGGAAATTTTTCCACCAAACCCCCAGGACCCCCGCCCTGTGTCTGCTCGCAGGACCTCCCGCCCCCGGGGAACCGTTGATCGGGGGCTCGATCCAAAACCGCAACCGGGATGGGAAAAAGCCACGAAAGGGTAAACCCAGATAAAATGGGTTTTCCCCCTGAGGGGCATGCAAACGTCGTTCAAGCAAAGAAAGGAAAATTTTTTTCGATCCATAAATATTTTACGATTTCTAGAACAAGAACCCCCGGGGATGTGGTCCTACTGAATTCTATATCCATCACGAATGGCTATAGAATTAGGTACTATGGTTAAACAACCAGGCAATCAGGGGATGGATTGCAAATGTGGCCCTTATCTCATAAAATTAAACCAACTCACCGTCATGAGAGGGGAGGGAATTCACCCTCCCCATTCAGCCACCCCTTCTGGAAATCAGGTTTTTCACCCCACAGGGCCCCCATTATCCTCCCCTACCCTATATAAACCCAAAACACAAATTACCTCTTGCGAAGCTCAGTTATACAAACCTCCCAGTCTTCATTGCCTGAGATATCAACGCTCCCCTATGACCTACCCCACAGAATCCAATGCACACGGTGGGCAATTTTCTTATTTGAAACCAAAAACCCCATACATAGGCCCGGGGCTTCTTCACTTCATACACCCCAAAGGGAAAGGGCCCGCCTGACCGTTTTGGGGGAACAGGGCAGCACTTGCCTACCACACACCTATAACCCAGTCCAAATGTTAATTCAGACCACATACCCATCATAATTAAAATTTCCACATCAATACTAAACAAAGAAATACGGTCTTTCCGGTATAAACAAGCAGACTGGGAGTCGTTTAAATGAAAATTAAATGGTCAAAATTTCATTTATGTTGACAGGCCGATTCCAAACAAAAGATGGGCTTTGGAATTAAAACTCACTTCCTCCCCTCAATATGCTGAGCCCTCCCCGGGTCTCATATAAAACTGCATATCTTTTCGCCGTCTGAAAGGAAAAAAGTCTCCTACCTGTTTTCGAATTTTGATTCACTCAAAATTTAAAAAAATTAAATATTTTCGATGGGACTTACCTTTTTAAGAAACAGTCTCGATAGTCTTGATAATGACGACAAAAATATTGGAAGATTATTAAAACGAGTAGAATGAAAACAGAATTCGCAACTACGGGAAATTTTTTTTTTAGCAAAAAAATTCAATCCCTCTCAGCCCGGTGTAGCCTCGCGCGGCATAAATTTTCTCCACACCCGGTGGTGGGACGCTTTAGTTTAGGTCAGCCTGATTTGCCATGAGGGGAAGGGGGGGGGTTTGCCCCTCGGGCCCCAATTTTTTTCAGGTAGGCCCCTTTTAACAGCCCAGGTCCCTCCAAGTTTCCCCCTCCCCCAAAAAGGCCTTTTTCCTTTTAGCCCGCAAGCTCCTCCACTGGTCCGCCCCCCAAAGAACCCCCGATTTTTGGGACCCCTTCACTCAGTTTTCAAAACGGATGCTACCTCTTGCTTAGGGTTTTCCCGGAGCCCCCTGCTTAGACAGCCCGCCAGAGACTTTCGGAAATTTTGACAGGGGTGAAGCAGGAGTGTTGCGTTTTCGCTTTCTTCATATGAGAGGGTGTGACACAAGATAAGATTTGGCCTGCTATTCCCTGGCAACTCAGGGAGAACTCCCCGACTTGGACTAGAAGGCCATTATGTTCTCCTCACAGAACCAAACACAAGGAAGAATCAGCAAGCCCACCCTCAACCAAGAGCTCCCTCATTTGGGGTCCCCACCGGGGTCTTTTTCACACCACAACCTGCTGGTTGTAGAAAACGACGATCACAAAAAGAGACTTTCCCCCTACTCCCATCAAAACCCCAACATTTGCCAAAACCCCCCACCGGAGATGCTACAGGAAAAATGCTCAGTGATTTCCCTTCATTTTTTAAAACCGAGTTCCGCATACCCAACCCGGGAGAGCACGAAAACAGAGTGTACCACGACATCAAGACAACAGGACCCCAGTCCTCTTGTTTCCCTCGCCTGAAACCAGAGAAACCCCATGCCGCCCAAACTGCTTTTGCTGAAATAGAGCACAGGGCATCTGTCCAAGGCTCCAAATCCCGGGGGTCCCTCTCTCCACTGGTTGGGGCAACTCGTGGGGCCCCCGCGCGATTTCCGGGGATCAAAATGCCCCCCGAATCACCGAGCTGGACTATTACCCCATGCCAAAAACACCGATGACAGCCCGCATAAGTGACCCCACATTTTTTCGAAAATGGATCTTCTTAAAAGGGACTTCCCGGGACAATTCACCCAATTACGCCCCCAGATGGCTATATTACAACCCTTTTTAAGCTATGTTTTCCACATCCACTTTTTGGGGTCAGGGACACGGTGCCACTTTTTAAGAGGATTTTTTGGAGAGCTCCAATTTTGCATGGTCTACACCGATAATCCACACCAGCAGCATGTCCCCACAGCCTTCACCTTCGGAGGGGAATGGCCTGAGGTCAACCCGGAGAAAGTATTTTCGGTGTCAGCACAAACAATTCCCTGGGTATAAAATCAGATCCAGGGGTCCCCACAGGCAAATAAAAAAAGGGGGAGCTACACTCCAATTTTCCCCACCCCCAAAATCCATCAAGATAGTCCAGCTTTTCCCAGGGGGAGAAACTATATCATCCAATTTATCCCTGGTTCCCAGCATTCTCACCCTTTCTGGGAGGCCGTCGCCGGTGCAAGAGGATAGCTTTCTCACCCTACCAAAAACAGCCCTCGTCGGGGGCTACTGTCTTAGCACGCCGCCAACACACCAGCTCTGCCCACCACAGACGCCAGCAAAGTTGAAGTAGGAGCCTCCTGGAGCACTGGCATTCTTCGCCGGGAAAGCTCTGGCCACCGGGAAAGGATTTTACAGCACATTTGATAGAGAGCTCCTGGCAGTAAATATTGACCCTGGTCAATGCTCTTTCCAAGTCGGGAGATGCTTGGTCAGAGTGGCAGCAACAGCTCCCCAGCCATCGCTAAGACTGGTTTACGTTTTTGAGACTCCCAGACTCCAGTCACGCATCCAGATCTCCTCCATTCAGCCGGGTTGACAACAAGGCTCTAGCAGTAGACCAACAGCGGGATCCCAAGACCATGGCCTACGTCATTACCAACCTTTGCTGGGAGAAAGTCATCTGTCCTCTGTGACATCAGCACCGGCTGCCTCTGCCCTCTTGTACCTACCACATTTCCAAGGTACATATTTGATCTTCATCAATGGATGGCTCACCCATCCATCCGCAGCACCACCAAGCTTGTTGCAGAGAAGTTTGTGTGGCACTCCATGAAGAGAGATCTCTGAGACTGGGTAAAGAGCTGCGAGCAGTGCCAATGCAGCAAGATCCATCCCCACACCAAGCCACCTCTCCACGACCCAGCCCACATGATGTTTTGGCCATATCCATGTGGATGTCATCGGACCTCTCCCACCTCTCGACCGCTCTACCAGCTGGCCCGAGGCTACGCCTATGGAGGATGTGACGACCAGATCCTGTGCCCAGGCACTCCTTGGCTCCTGGATCGGCCGTTTCAGTCTCCTGGAGCACATAACGTCCAATAAGGGAGTGAGTTTTACCTCAGACCTGTGGAGGGCTCTAGCGCAGCTCCTTGGCGTCACTCTGCATTTCACAACGGCATACCATCCATAGGCTAATGGACATGTTGAGAGATGGCATCAATCCCTGAAGACAGCCCTCACTGCCCATTGCACCACAGCCACATGGACTTTGCAGCTCCCTTGGGTGCATCTTGGGTTCAGGACAACGGGTAAGGAGGATCTCCCCCACTCTGCAGCCGAGATGGTATATGGTCAGCTCCTCATTGTACCCAGAGAACTCTTCCACAGTGACGGCTCGATGTGACACTCAGATAGAGGACCTCTGCCAGGTAGCCCGGCAATTCGCTCCCAGCAGACCCACCCATTGCTCTCATTGCCTGTCCTATACCCCACCAGGACTGGACATGGCTGATTTCGTTTTTCTCTGCAATGATGACCAATGCCACCCCCAGGTCCTTCAAGCTTAATAGACAGATTGACTGGGTCACCACAAAGTGCCTTAAACCGGCATTCATCAGTGCCTCGGACCATGATGATACCACTTACACGAGATCCGCACGCCATTCTCGCCCCTGCAAGATCCTTGACCTGTAGTCCTTTCTTCCTCAATAAGTGGATGTATTGTGACGGATGCCACAATCACTTCACTCAGCACCAGCGCAGCCTCGCTCGGCATAATTACCGCCGCAATAGTGGTGGGATGCTGTCAGTGAGGTTAGCGCTGATTCGCTATGACACTGGAGAGGGGTGCACCCACTCGGCCAATAAACTCTCGGCCCTGACCTCACTCTCCCGGGTTGTATTTATAAACATGGGGGCAAAAATTAGACAGACTACTTGCACCTTGAGTTACTCGTAGTCCTACCATGGAACTTGTAGTACTGTCAATTATTTTCGAAAAGAAATGTAAAAAAGTAGCGTCACTGCCCCCACCCATTTAATTATCGTATGGAACAAAATAGTGTTTGTAAAAAGGGGAATAGTGTAGAAGATGAAATGAGGAAAGGGAGCGATAGATTGTGTAAGCTGAAGGCTTTAATGTACGGTTAGGCGTTGGGTGCAAAAATATAAAGGTCGTAAGCTAAATGTAGCCGAGGAGAGCCTGTCGGGGGAACTCCCCAAACGCAATGGGTGAGTAAAATGATTGGGAAAAGGGGCTGGTTTTAAGGGGGTCCAATAAAGACCCTTTTTTCCTTTTACAATTTGCGGGGGAGACGGAAATATAAAATTTAAACGAAAAAACTTTAATTAAAATAAAACGGACAGAAAAATATCGAAACATAAAAGCACGGGACAGTTTAAAAAAGAAAAACTTAAAAAAACCACGAACATAAAATCACTGGCACAGTAAACAGTAAACGGAAAAAAGAAACGTAAAAAACGATAAAAAGGGACCAATCCTAGGTCACTTTCCCCAATAAAAATTTCCACAAAGTTTCTCACTTCCTGTGAAAAAAATATCAACACGACATTTTCTTAAGGAAGGGCCCATTCCGGGGCTATCGCCTTTAGTTTTCAGACAGGGCAAAGACCAAACCCCGAATCCCCGCTCTTGTTTTAGGCCTCCCCCGTTAACTCTCCGGGAGACTTTTTTCAGGTGGGTTTTTTCTTTGAATTTTTTAAATAATTAAAAGTACGTTAAAAGAAATCTAAAAAATTAAAATCATAATTTCATATAATAAAAAATACTAAAAAAGTCACTGACGTAAATGAAATAAAAAAATGAGCTTTTTTAAAAGAACCATTTCAAAATTTAAAAAAATCCAAAAAACCTATAAAAGAAAAATAAAAAAAAATTTTTAAAAACATTGAATTAAAAAAATAAAATCGGGAGACTTAAAAAAAAAAATAATTAATAATAAATACTTAAAATAACCCCAAAAAAATACCCAATAATTTTTTTTTGGGGGAGGGTTCCCCGGAAAAAAATAATTTTTATTAAAAAAATATAAAATTAAAAAACTCCCCTTTCAAAATTGGGGGACCCCCCAAAGGGGGATGTCTTTTTTGGGGTTGGGGAAAGGGGGCCCGGTGGCCTGTTTCTAAAAAAGGAATTTTAAAGAATTCCCCCCCCCTATACCGGTGGGGGGGAAAAACGACCCGGGGCCCCCCGGGATTTCCCCTCAGCCTTTTTGCGAAATATTGGTTCCCCTGTGGGAGAGGGTAGGTGAGAAGAGATACAAAACGGGGTTTTTATACCCTGGAGTGAACGAGGAGAGGTTCGCGAAGCCTTTCACTAAAACCTCCTCTTCGGGGTGCGGACTAGAGCCTCTCTGAGTGAATACCCTTTGGTGGCTTTTTGACTGGAGGGGGAGGAAGAAAGGGTTCAAACAATGAGCCTGTCTTGTAGATGGAAGGGCATCCCCTTGTTTCTCCCCAGGGTTTACACCTACCCAATTTTACGTGCGTGGCTCCCTGGCTTTGGGGAGAGGGAGTCCTGATTTGAGCGATCCCGCATGAGTATGCCCTGCATCTAGCAACACCCCCTTTTTGGTCTCTTATTCCGCAAAAAGGTGGTTGATCTGGGCCCGGTCAGATCAATCAGCGGGTCCCCTTTGGGGGGCCCAAATAGTAATTTCGCTGTTGACACTACAACCCAGGGGGGCGGTATAATGGCAGGGGGGCCCTGATATAACTCTCCCACCCCTGTGCTGTTAGACATTAGTTCAAAACATACAGCTTTCCCTTGTTGGATTCGGTGGTGGGTGGGGGGCGTGAGATTGGGGATTGTTTATTTAAAATTTTCTTCGCATCAACAGCTAAGGTCTTTTGCGGGAATGCCTTTTTAAATGAAAAATTTTAAAAATTTAAACTTTTAAAAAATCTATCAATAAAAATCTTTCAAATAACAAAAATATATTTAAAATAAAACATAAATATTATGCTCCAGTGTATAAAATTATGCTAAACATTAGCATGATTAGATTTTATTGAAAAATTTGTCTCCCCAAAGGAAAAATAATAAAACCCCCTATATCACAATCCTTCCCCCTAATTTTTCAGTAAAATGGGGCAGACAAGTACATATGTCTTTGGTCTGAGAAGTTTTGGGAAACTTTCCCCTACATTCGATTTTTAATGGCTCTTTGGGACCCTCAGAAAGTGCTTTTAGCCATCATCGGCCCGTGGTGACCAACGTGCAACGAGCTTCTGCACTCGGTAAGTCAGGTCCCTGCGGTTTGGCGATCCGACTCCCCCAATACCGAAAAAACCGGACCTGACCTGGAGTATACATCACAGCGGCATATTTTTAAACCGCAAAATCCCGCAAACTCCCACCCATCGGCTAGGCTCTGACCAGAACACAAATTTAAACTCCGAAAAAAAGAGTTTAATTTGATTTAGGCGTTTTCCCTTTAAACCAACTGGGGACCCCGGGGTTAAGAGCCAGCCGCGGTCGTGGAAAGAGACTAAAGCGCCCCGTACCCTCACACCCGCCGCCGCCGTTCCCCGATCCAGGGAGCTACTGTTTTTACCATTCAGATTTGGGAGCAGGGCCGTCGGTCCCTTGCTATGGGCCCGGAAAAAGATAGCGGCGGTCTCTCACGGCCCCGAGGCGCCCCTTATGTCCACGACAACAAATCCCCCCTGCGGTTTTTTGGTGGACACGGGAGCGGAAGTAAGCTCATTCCCCCATCCTACAAAAAAGACAATCACCTGCTTTCCCCACGTTGGAGGGCCCTTTGGGCCCACAAATGTCGGTAAATGTCCACGCACTCCTTTCAACGGCCCCCCCACTCAAAGCTCGGGGTTTTCCTAGTCGCTGACGTAAGTACTGATCCTGGGCGATTTCCGCCCCCCACAGATTCACAGTGGACCCCTTTGGGGGAGTCCCTTGTGCACCAGTAGGGACCCGCAGCAGCCTCGTCAGCCCTGGTACGTGTCCCCGGATATAACCAGTGCTACCCAACCAGTGCCCTTACAGAGCGGGTCCCTGCATGAGTTTCCAGCACTGACGAAGCCCATCAACATGGCAACGACACCACCACACACTGTCAAGCACCACATCGTCACGACTGGACCACCGGTCTATTCCCGTTGTAGGCCACTCGCACCAGATCGCTTTCGCATCACCAAGGCAGAGTTCGAGCACATGAGAGAGCACCTTGTATGTAAGAAGGACAGCGACTGGTATCCCTGTGGGGATTAACGTCACCTCAACACAGCCACCGCACCGGACCGCTACATCCTCCCGCACCTCCAGTCCTTCACACGCGAGCTCTCGGGATGTACGATTTTCTCTAAAATTGACCTCGTCAGAGCTTACCATCAAATCCCCATCACCGAGGAGGACATCCCAAAGACAGCTGTGACCCGCCCTTTGGTCTGTACAAATTCCTGCGAATGCCTTTCGGACTCCGCAACGCCACCCAGACCTTCCAGTGCTTCATGGACGATGTCATCCATGGCCTACAGGGTGTCTTCGTCTACATCGACGATATACTCATCGCCAGCAGCAGTAGTGAAGAACAAACCCGCCATCACCTCCAGGCCCTCTTCGACCGCCTGCAAGGAGCCGGAGTCGTCATCAACCCTGGTAAGAGTCTCTTTGGAGTCACCTCTCTCACCTTTCTAGGTCACGCGATTACCGCCGACGGCATTACCCCAGTTCAGGAGAAAGTCAGCAGCATCAGGCAGTTCCCTAAGCTAACAACAAAGAGACAGCTTCGGAAGTACCTCGGCATGATAAACTTCTTCAGGAGGTTCATCCCGAGGTGTGCACTTCTGCTGGCTCCTCTGCAATGTCTCCTCACTCATTCCCGGTCAGGACGCGGCAGAGACGTTACCTTGGACCTCTGAGGCGACTGAAGCTTTGAGGCTAGCAAAGACACCTTAGCCTCGGCGACCCTCCTCAACCACCCGCAGCAGGGAGCGAGGCTCAATTTAGCTGTCGGCGCCTCAGACACCGCCATGGCAGCAATTCTGCAACAAGACCCAGGTAATGGTTGGCAGGGGAAGGACTTCCACATCTTGACGGACCACAAGCCCCTCACCTTCGCCCTGCACAGCAAAGGAGCGACATTTAGTCCCCGCTTGAAGAGGGGCACCTGGATTTGTTGCCCAGTTTACCACTGACATACGACACAACTGAGGCACCAACAACCAAGCTGCAGACGCCCTATCCAGAATCACGATATCCATGGTAGGTGCGAGCAACACCCTGATCAACTACCAACTGGTTCGCAGGGAACAGCAACAAGACCTTTCCCTCCCCAGGCTCACCGACGGGGATACCTCCTTTCAGCTAGAGCAGGTTCAGCTTCTCGGGCCACCATCCTCTGTGTCACCTCACTGGGCCGACCCTGTCCTTACATCCCTCCGTCACTCCGCCGGCAGTTTTTCGAGGCTTACCACGCTCATAGGGGAATCCAATACTTCATCAGGAGCAAAGTCGTCTGGCCTGGCATCAATAGAGACGTCCGGCAGTGGTGCCGCACCTGTATCGAGTGCCAGCGCAGTAAGGTTCACCAACACACTAAGTCTCCCCTGCAGGTATTCCTCGTAGCAGACGGCCGTTTCGAGCATGTACACCTCGACGTAGTCGGCCCTCTACCAGCAGACCAGGGTTACAGCTACGTCCTGACAGTGATTGACTGGTTTACCAGGTGGCCTGAGGCCACACCTATCCAGGACACTACTGCTGCCACCATTGCCAAGACCTTCATCAGCACCTGGATATCTCGCTACGGGACTCCAGCGACGGTCACGACCGACAGAGGTCCTCAGTTCGAGTCTGAGCAACACAGAGTTATCTTTTAGTGTGACTCAGTGCAAGCCAATCTTAAACCCTCCCCTCACTATGGTTTTATGATTTTAGGCTCTTGTTTGCTGCAAGGCACTATGAGTTTACAATTTAACAAAATAGAAGGGTTTTCGTAAGATTCTAGTCATTTTAACTGCTGAAGGATGGCATGTAACTCTGCAGTGAAGATAAGGCGCTAAGAAAGATGCCAGATGCAGTTTCCTTCAGTCACGCTGCAAAGCCGACACCTTTTTCAGACGTGAAAAATTGATCTGCATTGATTTGGTATTAGAAATAGCTGAAGAAATTTTTTCTCTGACTTCGCTTGGATCTCTCCCTTTCGCCCAAATCCAGCCGATTTGTTAGCCAAGGGGGAAAGGGGGGATTCCAACACCCAGAACCCTAGTGACACAAATTTAAAGATCTTCCACAACCACCACGTGTGGGTCGCCCCCCAAAATAGAGTGAAAAAACCCCACAAATAGAGTGAAAGAACCCACAAAATATAAGCATTTTGTGTTTTATTTTAAAAACGTTTGATGTGAGGCACCTATGTAACCCTTGGGGTAAAAATTAGACCCAAGTACTTCACCTCTGGACAAACTGCAGGGGGTTTGTCCCTAAATAGAAGGAAGAATGGTTTTTTCCCTCTTTTGTGGAAAGAAATTTTTATGGTCTTACTTGGGGAAAATTTGAACCCTTATTGTTCCCCACTGTAAACCTGATTTATTGCAGTGCATTTTCCCTTGCACACCCTGAAAGCTTCCCCTGGCAGTAAAAAGAAAGACCCAATACAGTTTACATGGACAGATTTGGGAACAACCTTACAATTCATTTTTTGCAATGAAAAAAATAGGGTCACACTAAGACATCCCTTGGGGACCCCTTCCAGTGATCTTCCGGTTAGAGAAACTTTTTCCCACCCGAACTCAAAACTTCTGTTAGAAAGGAAAGTTTTGATGAAGGAGGTAATGCCCCTCTTAAACTAATGTATACAGCTTCAAGGGTATCCCATGCCCCCATGGTTCATAAGCCTTTTCTAGGGCAAAGAAGACTGCAAATGTGACATTCCTGTGTGGGGGAATTCTGTATAGCAGTTTCCTCCTTACAAGTGCATCTGGGCGATCTCAACTTCTAAACCATTTTGATATGGGGCAGCACGTTTTCCTTTTCAGAACCATGTCAACCTAAAATTACCATTTTCTCCATCAGCTTGCAGAGCAGTAGTGGGGAAAAATTGGTTGTTTTTTCCCGGGTGTGGAAGCATCCTTCCCGGGTTTAGGGCGGGAATAATTATAGTCTTTCCACGTGGATAGCCCCGTACCACCCCTAAGATCTTTTGAATGGGTCCAACAGGAACTTTGGGGCTTCTGGTAAGTGAAATATCATTTGGTATGGAATATCGTCCTTCCGGGGCATTTTTAGGCAGAGCTAAAAAAGCAGAGCTATCCCTTTGGAAAAATGGAAAAGTGTATGGAGTTCGCTGCAGTCTACTGAAGAAACGACATGGGTGCGTCCTTTTCAGCCGAAGAGTGGAAAATGGGGGCAGTGTAAGTGCCCCAGAGGAGTCTCTCCATCTATTTTTCTGTGTTTATCCCACTATTTAAAAGAGGTGGTAACAGTGAGTGTCTTTCCAGCAATCTTACGCACCAGATTTAATCGAGGGAGTACTTTTTCCCATGATGCCCCCTCGGGTTTCCTTTACCCACCCCCGGGCCTTGGCGGGGTTTTTTGTAGTGGATCAATGACATTGGGGGGTGCTTTTTCAACTCCCTTTAAATCCCCGTTTTCCTTGCTCTAAGTTGTGTTTCATCAGCCACCATGGTACCAGAGGTCGAGGAAATGTCCACTATTTTCGGAAGGATTTCTGCTGAAAGGTAAATTTTGTGATGTGAAGTGATTAACAGCTTCTTGAAGATACTAGAAACTTTCACAAACCCGGGAATACTTTAAAAGATTCCAGTCGCATTTTCAATCCCCCATCTCTGCACTCCTTTGGCTGGAATACCTTTCATCCTGAAAAAGTTTTTGGAAAGTGGTCATTTCCATGGACCTCCCAGTAAAATTTCTTTGGAATCGGTGAGCCAACGACGGGGATTTTGGGAATGTCCCAGTCTGAATTTGGAAATGTGTGGGGTACACACAGTAAAACTGCATCTCCCTTAAGAACAGGGACCCCAAAGGGCCCAAGGGGTTTATGGGAGGAAGGAGATAGATCAACAGTGTAAGGTCGTGTCAAGCCTATTTCACACCCGGGGAAGGTGGATGCCTGGAAGGAATATCTGACGACCAATATGCTACTCCTCCATTATCAAAAGTCCTAAATGGGGTTGAATTTTGGGAAACCTCTCAGGGAAATCGGATGATTTTCCCTGGTATAATCTCTTTAGGGAACAAAACGGGTTACATGAAGCTATCAGGTTGCAGTTCTTTCCCTTTTTTCATGATTCCCCGACAGTTCCCTTTGGGTTTGGGATCCAGTTCCAAACTACTTTTCAGAGGTGTTTTTCAGCACTTGTGGTCAAGGTTTTCCCCCCCACCTTTGGCTGTCCTTTCCCGGGTCTTGGGAGAACTTTTGAGGGGTTGTTTACCCGTTAAACTATTTTTCACGGTTCCTTTTTACAGGCTCAGGATTTTTTTCCCGGCAAGGATGGACCCGCAATTCAGCAATTGGGGACTGAGGTTTAAAAGGGAAATGATAGAGGTGTGGTGTTAGAAGCACGGAGGGTAAGGATTGGTGGAAGGGGATGGGTAGAACCCAAGCAAAAGATTTTCCCGGGTGTGAAACAGCACACGGGCACACGCTTTTCCTCTGGAAAACTAATTTTCCTTGCTCTTTTTTACAATACTTTGTTAAATTTTAACTTTTACATTTCTTTTAAAAAACTTCAGGTTTTTTGCGTGATAACAGCATATTGGGGCCTGGACAGTTGTTATCTGATGACCGTTGACCCCACTTACATATACTTGGTTTTTCCAATTTTTCCCTTTAAAAATGTAAAGAGTTGGTGCCAATGCCCAAACCCTGGCAGTGGAAGGGACGCATAGGGTTGGGCACATATGGTTTACCTTCAGGGGGTCCCTGCCCAAATTTAAATGATTCGAAGGATAATGTATTTAAAATTAGAAGGAAAGTGGTGTCGACGTTTCCCAAACCCTCAATTTTCTTTTGAAAGTTTTACTGCCACACTTAAAATTCCTAGTTCCCTTTAAAAGTTTTCCTAGAAAACCCCACAGGTGTCGGGAAAAAAACAATTCCCTGATGAGGGTTTTTTTGAGGGAACATAAATTGAGCCCCCGGGATGTGCAATTGATGAGAGGCATCTCGTCTGGGACCCTCAAAATATTAATTCCATCTCGCTTTTGGGGGATGCGAAGGGTCTTGTGACATACCCCAATATTTGATGTATTTTAAAAATACAAATCCAGATGATACCCCAATGGTCTTCACCACTAGGTACTTACTTAGAAATACTCTCTATTTACCAGGAAATTGAGAAAAACCCGGAAAACCCTTACAATTCCCATTTTTTCCCTTTGGAATGGAAAGGTTTCCCGAGTGACATGTCATGTTCCGAAGGAATGGTGGGATTTGGAGGCGAGGGGGGAGAGCTATCTATGTGTAAATTTTTAGGCCCCAAAAAATTAGAAATTTTTTATTTCCTCATCCCCCACCCACCATGGGAAACCCAAAGAGGGGAAACTATATAGTTGGGTCAAAATCTCGCAACAGCCAAAGGAGTAATGAGGAAATATATGCAGCCCCCATTACAGTTGATGGCAGTCGTGGGACCCAGCGCTACCGACTGAAAAGTGCCGCTTGACCCCAGCCCTATTTGACCACCGGGCATGATAAAGCCACCTGTTTACCCGAAAAAACAAAAAGAGGTGTGTGCTAGCTGCAGGCCGAGGTGCGCATCGCCAACCCCTAGACTCCGTTTCCTGTAATATGGGGTGCCCCAAAAAGGCAAAACACATGGGAGAGTTTCCCCGGTCCAAGATGGAATAACCCGGGGGGGGTGATATCCAGCAGAGGACCCCCATGCTGGCCTCTCCCGACAAACACCAAATCAGGGGACCTCTGAGTAAAACCCCCCCGATGTCCTCCCTGACCCCAAAAGGGGGGGGCACAAGGTGAACCAGCCAAAACAGCTGCTGCTCCCACAACAGCAGCCCAGAATTTAAGCCCAAAGGGCGGTCTGAAAGACAAGGCCGGAGCGACTCTGAGGGGGAATCGGACACCCCAGGTGTTTAAGGTTTCCCCCTAAACTGAAAGGGTTTGACAATGTACCAATGGTAAAAGCTTTGGAAATGCAGCAAAAAAAAACTGGTTTTGCAGGAAAAACCCAAAGGGGTTAATGATGGGAAAAGTGTGTCCTCGCCACCGAACCCCCATGATTTGGGGAGTCAAGATGGTGCTCTTGGCTTCTCACACATATGAGTGGGCTGATCAATCACCCCCACAGGGCGGGACGCTTCCCCAAATTTGAAAGGGAAGAGCCCAACCAAGCAAAACCTGGGACCTTGAAAGGGGGCCCCAAACAACCCGATCGGGTAACTGGGGGTCCTACAGCCTAAGAACATATGTACCTTTTAGTGCTTACGGCCCAAAGATTGGGCACCCCCAGGCTAGCTGCAAGGGGAAAACCCAAATATGGGTTTAGAAAGGCACACAAAACGAGGGGTGCCTTAAGCAACAAGGAAGGGCCAAAGGGACCAAAAGCCAAAAGTCCCAACTGTGCCAAGGGGCATAGTCTGCAGCCCCCCCTAAAAGAAAGGCTTCCCCCCATTTCTAAAAGCGAAAAAAAGGAATAAAGGGTTTAAAAAACACGGAAAAGCCTCCCCAAGAGACGATAATCTCCCTTTGAAGAGGAAGATAGAATCCTGTTAACTGCGTAATACAGCGAGAAACACCCCTGGGGGGGGGCGAGTGAAAAGGGGGAAAAGGGCAGTCAGGTCGCCATGACGAAAAGCCCCACACTACGCAGCCTGAAAGGGAGGAAGCTGACCCCCCCGGACGAGACTCAGAGCTCCCAAAAGGCTCCCCACCTCCCATTGGACCCAGGGTTTGCCTGACAACAGATGAAGATCCCTCAACCAGTGAGGAATTCACAATGAAGTTGTCAGACTCTTACACAACTGACTCTGAAGCCGAATATAATGATGTCCAAGTAACATCAGAAAAATTTCTAAGATTAAGGGGGAACATCTATGGCTTCATACAAAAGCCATCCCCCAGCAATAGTGCGTAAGGAATTTGACCGCCCAAGCTCCGGGGAGACATTAATAAGGGGACTTTTTTCGATTCTCAGGTATCAGCTTCATCTGCCAATCATAGCTGGCAAAAGAGGCTTGATCCCCTGTTCAGAGAAACCAATCCCTTGCCCCGAATACCCAATGCACTATTTTGTCGAATCTCTTCTTTTGAGACCCTGGCTAGGGGCCCTTCGCCGGGCCCAAAATGGAAACCCTTTAAAAATCCTTTGGGCCCCATGTCTTAGAAGCAAGCCCCCCTAAGAGAAAAAATGTGGAAGTGCTTGAAGAAAATTTTATCAACCCCTAAATTAAGAAGCCTCACAGATTTCCCTAAAATGGCCCAGGGGTTATAAAGACCCCCGGTTTTTTAATAGGGTTTAAAGAAAACTTTTCCAAAAGGAAAAAGACCTCTGAAAACCCTAGCCCTCAAAGGGAAGCAGTCGGGGATCCCAAAGGAGCTGCCAAAGGTCGGCAGGAAAAGTGTTGGAATGTTGACCCTTTTGGCCACCAAACCCCCCTTACAGAGCGTGGCAAGGGTCAGGCGAGCTCTAGCCACTCGCCCAGATGCACACACACGACCCTGAAGAGAAGCAAACAACTATTCAGGAGTTTTCGTGAAACAAGCACAAAAGTCTGCCAGCTGAACTGAGGACAAAAACCCAAAAACACCTACAACCAGGCAGACTTCCCCAATCAGAAAGGGGAGTGAACCCATATCGGATGTTTCTTTTCTTGAGGAAAATAAGCAAACCCACAAAAACAATTCTACAAGCCCCGGGTTCTGATGGGATCTTGTACCCCTATTTTAATCAGGGCTTTCGTAGCTTGCATTTTGCAATCACAAAAAGTCCCGGGGAAACTTCCACTCTACCCCAGAGCTGGAAGAGGGCCATCATAGTTCCCATCCCAAAACCAAAGGAGCCAAGGAAGTACTGCCCCATCTCTCTCCTCAGCTGTCTGGGCAAGACAGCCGAGAGAATGGTACTAAAACGTCTCCAATGGAAAATGGGACCCCACATGAACACCTCCATGGGTTCACAAGGGGCATGAATACAGCACACAGCATAGAAACGCTCTTAAGCACAATCAGCACTGTCACTTCTGTCTAGTATTCCTAGACCTGGAGAAGACTTTTTAATTAGCAAGTCCTCTTGCTATTCAGGAGGCCCTGATCCAGATGGAAATCAGAGGAAAGCTCTTGGCGTGGATAGGTGAATATGTTAGGAACAGAACAGCCAAAGTCAGATTCCAGGGTCATGTATCATAGCACATGCCACTAGAAAATGGAACACTTAAGGATGGGATCCTCAGTCCAGCCATTTTCAACACCCTAATGTCCTGCATCCTGAACATACAGCACCCAGTGGGGTGCAAGACCATCTCCTATGCAGACGAACTTGCAATCATCTCTGCTGAACCACACTACCTAAGTAAAGCCCCAGCACTGTCTGGACTTTGTATCTGAGGAGTGCTGTAGGACTCCTCAGATACAATGTCCAGACAGCACTCGGCTTTACTGTAGGACAAGACTAAAGATCTCTGCAGCCAAATCCAAAGCCATGGCTCTGAGACTAAAGGTTCAAGGCACAAGTCTGAGAATCCAGGGAATGGACTTGTTTGACCGAACCAAAGCAAGACTGTCTGTCATGAGAGGAATGTCTGGGATGCACATAGGAGCTAGACATAAAGTACCAAGATCATTCTATGTACATGCCATCCGTCCCATTGTGGACTATGCTTCTGTCTCCCTGATTGTTGCAAAGCCAAAATTAAGAGAAAAATTGGAGAAAGTTCAAAATGAAGCTGCCAGGATCATTCTGGTTGCCCCAGGGTAGACGAAGGCTCTCAACCTCCTCATAGAGGCAAACCTTCTCCCCCTGGAATTATGAATCGATCTAATGGCAGCTCAGTTCTTTTCAAAGGTCTTCCAAACTCCCAGGAACACAAACATGAGACAAAAAATACTCAGACGCCTAGGACAAGACCACGAGCCGTTTGCAAACAACTCCTGGCAGTCTCACACATCCAGGGTGTTGATATGCTATCAGCTCAAAGAACTACTTGCCAAGGGAATGGACCCCCCCCCCTTCCTGACTTGCACCATGCCTAGTCTAAAGGTAGAAGCTGAGAGGGTCATTGCAGACATCACTCCTCTGGGTAGTAGAACCTACTTCATGGATGGATCAGTCGATCCCTTAAACCACACCACAGGCATCGGCTTTGCCACGCAATCCATGAGGGTAACAGACAATGCCTCCTTGCTACAGGGAGAGGCAGTTGCGATCATGGGAGCCCTAGCCCATGCGTCCCTGAGGGAAGAACACGTGATCATACATACAGACTCCAGGGCAGCCACTGACTGTCTACAGCAAAGCTCATCCAGAGACAACATCTACCTCCTGACCACTGTCCTCACTATAGCACAGAGGATTCTTGCTTAGGGTAGAAGAATAATCATAAGCTGGGTCCCTAACCACATAGGCATCTGGGGGAATGAGCTTGCTGACAGAATAGCTGACATTGACAGGTGTATGCCCCCTAACCCCATGATCATAAAACCGAGCCGAAAAAATCTTAAGGCAGAAATGTAATGCTACAACTCGTGCCTTCCTCCTGCAGCTTCACAGAGAGAAAACGAGATCCTCCCCTCGGTCAAATGGTACTCAGACGCAACAGGCTATGAGCCTCTGGCACTCTCTGAAGCAATCAGTAGAGGTACCGAAGTCATTCTTCACAGAATCAGACTAGGTTACCATTGCACATGGCAGATCATAGAGACAATTGACCATGCAGAAAGGTGTTGCATGCACTGTGGCGCGCCAAACGCCATGTTGGCACATTACTTACAGAATTATGAGCACACAATTTTTGAGACAAGGACCGTCCACAACAGCCGCCGGGCTGGTAATGAGATTATGCCGCATGCTTATACCATGGCGGCAGGAAAGCCTGCTGGCAATCCCGCCACTATGGTAAGCAAAGAGTCAGAGAATAAAATGAGACAGCCATAAATACTAACACAGGCTGGACCATATGCGTGAAGGCCCGGGTGAAGCCAGTACTTCGCAAATCTCAAATGAATTAATGACCTCTGAGTTTGACTCTTCTTCCACTCAAGGCCTAAGCTCCTCAATAGGCCAACCTAGGCTTCTCCAACAACTCTATACATTATACACAAACGACCTACCAGACACACACAGACTCGCTCACTATCCTCTATGCTGACGATTGTACGCACTAAGCTCGACACAATGCGCTTTCAGGTGTCGTTCAGCACATCAAATGATGAACTCGACACCGTCCCGAGATGAGAGTATATATGGCGTATCAAGACTAATGCGACAAAAACAAAAGCTCTCTTTGTAAGACCACAAAAACTTCCTCCATACGACAACATTTACCTCAACACTTTCGATAGACTACAAGCATCTGTCCAAATCAGATCCTCTTATACCATCCTTGCTTTAACCTTTGATACCTACATTCCATTTCACTTGCATATTAATTCAAAGGCTGCCTTGGCAAGGAAAACCTCACATTTGCTTTATCGATTTAAAAGTGCGGCCCCACGCACGAAGCTACATCTATACAAAACACTGAATAAACCTTTCCTCCCATACACACCACTTGCACTCACACAAACAGCATACAATATCTAGTGCAAACTCCAGCTTATTCAGAATAAAGTACTGGATCTATATGATAGATTGGGATCGATTTATTACATCTGAACACCACGAGTAAGCTTCTCTGCTTCCTCTGAACATCGAGAGGCGTAGGTTGGTTTGTAAACAGATCGACACATTCCGTGCTTGGCATACCGACTGGCTGGATAGACTCAACACCATCTTTTGTTCCAGCCGGAGACCGGGATTAGGCCATGATCTATTTTCTTTGGCATGGGACAAAGAAGTGGATGTAGTTTATTTGGCTTGGCCGCATCCTTTGAAGCCACCTCCTACTCCTTCATTTCACCTTTCCCCTTCCCCTATCCCTTGTTTTGTTCAGTTTTTGTTTAGTTTGTGTTCTCTTGTTCAGTTTTTTTAACGTAGTTTGTTTTCTTTTGGTTTGTTGTAACCCTTTAATTTCTTAAATTAAAACATAACCTCCCTTTGCCACAGCCCTCACATCCCCACTTATAAATACTTTCACCTCGTCACCTGATGCTACATGACTGCCATAACTTGACCCTCACTATTTCATTATCCTTTGCCATTGCGTGGACCCCACTATCCCACTGGTTTCCGGCACGTGACTCTTGCTACTAGTATTCGCACCAGGACCATAAATCCTTTGTCGTAAGGATCTATGCGAGCCGAGGAAAGAAGTGTCACGGCCAGTGGCGTTAATCCGCGCCTCTCCCTAAGTCCTTCTGCCGACGAAGGGGAACCTTCTGTTGACACAGGCGGGAATGGCGAGGGATAGCCCTGGAGTCACGGTCGAGGAGGCGGTGCCCAGAGCACACCGCAGATGGCGCCTAAACTGTTAACTTTTTCCCCAACCTCCCTGATAATCCAGCAGTTGTTCGGTATAACGGGGTTCCGGGCTGCGCGCTCTGACCCACTTCCCACGAGAACGCCGCGAGTGTGCGACCTTCAGTGCGAGCACGAGCTTAAGGTCGTAGGGTACTCGTACCTTACGCACCGAGAGTTGCAGCCTCGTGTAGCAGAGGACACCCTCACCGAACACAAAAGATACAAGATGGCGCTGGGCCACCCCCACCCTTTTCCTCCTTTCAAAGAACCCACTGCAACTATTACCCCAAGCTTTACCCTGCATGCTGGCTCCTTTTTCTTCTCCTAAAATTCATTTTCCTCCATCACTTGTCCTTCCCCTATCCCCATTCTTCCTTCCCTCTCTTCTTTCCAAACCTACTTACACCCCCCCCCCACACACACACACATACACACACATGTGTGTGTGTGTGTAAGTGGCTCAGAACCTTTATATATTGGTTATGGCTAATTGGGCACTAATAGTAGTTATGACGGCTTGAATCTTTTTGAGGAAGAGTACAACACAGTAAGGGAACACACGAGACGATGTTTTGGGTAAACGCTGATCGCGGGGTCGCGTGTCCGGTCAACCAGCGTTGGTGTGATGGTGATCTGCACACGGTGACCGCTGGGCACAAACTGAGGGTCAGACGAGGTCAGATATGATCGTCATCTAAATCCTTGCTGGCTTGATGGTTCTAAATAGACCACGTGGCAAACAGCCAGGTGGTCTGCTGGAAAAAAGGCTCAGGTGTTTTTGTTTGTGTGCGTT
>NC_051394.1:26896055-26897157 GCF_015228065.2 Penaeus monodon
ATTTTTCTCTCTTCAACATGTCCAGATGGTACACATCATCAACTAGTGGTCCAGCCACTGGAACCTCCTCTTAGAGGTGCAGGGCTAGAGCTCCCTCTGTGAGGTGATACTGCCTTTGGATGGCTGTTTGACTGGAGAGGGAGCAAGAAAGGGTTCCAAACAATTATGATTATCTTGTAGGTGGAAGGGCATCCCCTCTGGTCTCTCCCCAGGGGTTCACACCTACCCCACGTGTTTGCTGTGCATGGCATCCCTGTGTGCTATAGAGACGGGAATCCTGGAGGTTGAGCGATGAGTATGCATGAGTATGTCCTGCGGCTAGCAAAATGCCTCTTTGGTCCCTTTTTCCAACAAGACGGGTAGACTGATCTTGGCCCGGTCAGATCAATTGGCTGGTCTCCTTCGGGAGTCTAGGGTCAAGCAGTCAATATCGCTGTTGACATTCACACTGGTCCCATGTGTGGCGGTACAACGGCCATTGGCTGTGTATATACTCTCACCACCCCTGTGGCTGTTAGACATTAGTTCTAACATATAGCTTCCCCTTATTGGATTCGGTGGTGGATGGAGGCGTGAGAGGATGAAATAACTGCTTATTTCATGGCAAGCATTTCAAACTCCCAACAACAAAGAGACACAAATGATGATGAACCGAGCAAGACCCAGACTACGGCAGTCACTCTGAAGCCATACATGGCTTCTAGAAAATGCAAATCACAAGTTGACTCTGAGACCTGCTGCTAAAATGGACACAACATCAGCCAAAAACATGTCTGTCCACGAGATTGTCCAGCAAATGGACACTCGTGTTGGCCTCTCCATGCCAACAAGCAAATCAGGGAGACCTCTGAGTAACCCTCAGACGGCCCCCTAACCGAGATGGGAGCACAAGCTGAACTAGCCGAAACAGCTGCTGCTCCCACGACCGCATTCCAGAATATAAGCCAAAAGGGCGGTCCGAAACGGCCCAGGCCGGAGACAGACTCTGAGTCTGGACCCCCTAGGCGTTTCCCACAAGTTAAGGTTCCCTCTAAAAATAAGCCCCCCACAAAGCCTACCAAATGTAAACATTGGGGATGCAGCGAAAAAATTTCCCCAGGGT
>NC_051394.1:26897257-26909283 GCF_015228065.2 Penaeus monodon
AAAACTTTCATTTTAATGTTGACAGGCTCGATTCCCAACAAAAGATGGAGCATTGGAATTACAACTTCACTTCCATCGCCTCAACTATGCTGAGCACCATCCCCAGGTCTCAGTATAAAACTCGCATATCATTTCAGCCGTCTGAAAGGACAAAATGTCTCCTTACCTGTTTTCGAAGTTGATTCACTCAAAATTTAAACAAATTAAACTATGTTCGATGGGACTTACCTATTCTAAGAAGACACGTCATCGATAGTCTTGATAATGACCGACAAAAATATTGGACAGATTTATTAAACGAGTAGAATGTAACAGAATTCGCAATCTACAGGAATTTTAGCAAAAAAATTAGCAATCACCTCTCAGCACCGGTGTAGCCTCGCGCGGCATAATTATCTCCACACCGGTGGTGGGACGCTGTTAGTGAGGTCAGCGCTGATTTGCCATGATGGGGAGAGGGGGTGCAGTAGTAGACAGACTACTCTGCACCTCTGAGTATGACTTTCCTTCCACTCAAGGCCTAGGCTCCTCTTTAAGCCAGCCTAGGTCCCTCCAACATTGGTGACCCGAACGACATGAACACCGACACAGCGACCCTTTTCACTTTTCAGCCTTTTCAGCGAATGCTACCTCCATCTGCCTCTCAGCCTTTTCGCCATATGAAGCCCTCACATGATTTCGGCGAGCCAAAACCCAGTTCAGGCTCAAGAATATAGTTAATGCAAAGCAGGCCATGTCATAGCCATCTTGCTTGAGGAAGTTTTCCACTGGTTAGCCCCCTGCTTAGACAGCCAGCCAGACGACATCGAATATGACAGGCTGAAGCAGGAGCTGTTGCAGTTTTCGCTTTCTTCATATGAGAGGGTGTGACACAAGATAAGATTTGGCTCTGCTATCTCCCTGGCAACATCAGGGAGAAGCTCCACGACTTGGACTAGAAGGCCATTGATGTTCTCCTCACTAGAACCAAACACTAATGGAAGCACATCAGCAAGCCCACCCTCAACCAAGAGCTCCCTCATCGGTGCTGACTTCCTCTCACACCACAACCTGCTGGTTGATATGAGAAGACGACGACTCATCAACAAAGAGACTTTCCCTCTACTCCCATCAACATCAACATGTGCCACCCCACCGGAGATGCCTACAGGAACATGCTCAGTGATTTCCCTTCAGTTTTCAAGCCTGAGTTCCGCCATACCAACCCGGGAGCAGCATCGAAACACAGAGTGTACCACGACATCAAGACAACAGGACACCCAGTCCATTCTTGTTTCCGTCGCCTGAAGCCAGAGAAGCTCCATGCCGCCAAGCTTGCTTTCGCTGAAATAGAGCACATGGGCATCTGCTCCAAGGCTGCCAGTCCATGGGCGTCATCTCTCCACATGGTCTGGACAACTCGTGGTGCCCATGCGGCGATTACCGGCGACTCAACTGCCGCTGAGATCACCGAGCTGGACTATTACCCCATGCCCAAACATCACCGACTTGACAGCCAGCATAAGTGACGCCCACATATTTTCGAAACTGGATCTTCTTAAAGGGTACTTCCAGGTACAAGTTCACCCAGATTACGCCCCCGAGATGGCTATCATTACAACCATTTGGAAGCTATGTTTTCCACTACTCCACTTTTGGGCTCAGGGACAGCGGTGCCACTTTCAAGAGGATTTTTGGAGAGCTCCAATTCTGCATGGTCTACACCGATGACATCCACACCAGCAGCATGTCCACACAGTCCTTCACCTTCTGGAGGAGAATGGCCTGATGGTCAGCCTGGAGAAATGTATTTTCGGTGTCAGCAGCATCGATTCCCTGGGGTATAAGATCCAGATCCAGGGCATCCGGCCACAGGCAAATAAGGCTGATGCTACACTCCAATTCCCTACCCCAACATCCATCAAGATAGTCCAGCATTTCCTAGGGATGATAAACTACTATCATCAATTTATCCCTGGGTTGCCAGCATTCTCACCCCTCTCTGGGAGGCCGTCGCCGGATGCAAGAGAGATAGCTTTCTCAGCTACCAAAACAGCCCTCGTCAGGGCTACTGTCTTAGCACGGCCCGCCCACAACATCCAGCTCTGCCTCACCACAGACGCCAGCAAAGTTGAAGTAGGAGCCGTCCTGGAGCACTGGCATTCTTCAGCCGGAAGCTCTGGCCACCTGAAAGGATGTACAGCACATTTGATAGAGAGCTCCTGGCAGTACATATGGCTGTGCGACATTTCTGCCACATGCTTGCGGCTATGTCTTACACCATTTTTACAGACAACAAGCCCCTGGTCAATGCTCTTTCCAAGTCAGGAGATGCTTGGTCAGAGTGGCAGCAACAGCTCTCAGCCATCGCTAAGACTGGCTACGTTATGAGACTCCCAGACTCCAGTCACGCATCCAGATCTCCTCCATTCAGCTCGGGGTTGACAACAAGGCTCTAGCAGTAGACCAACAGCGGGATCCCAAGACCATGGCCTACGTCATTACCAACCTTTGCTGGGAGAAAGTCACCTGTCCTCTGTGACATCAGCACCGGCTGCCTCTGCCCTCTTGTACCTACCACATTTCCAAGGTACATATTTGATCTCATCAATGGATTGGCTCACCCATCCATCCGCAGCACCACCAAGCTTGTTGCAGAGAAGTTTGTGTGGCACTCCATGAAGAGAGATCTCTGAGACTGGGTAAAGAGCTGCGAGCAGTGCCAATGCAGCAAGATCCATCCCCACACCAAGCCACCTCTCCATGACCCAGCCCACATGATGTTTTGGCCATATCCATGTGGATGTCATCGGACCTCTCCCACCTCTCGACCACTCTACCAGCTGGCCCGAGGCTACACCTATGGAGGATGCGACGACCAGATCCTGTGCCCAGGCACTCCTTGGCTCCTGGATCGGCCGTTTCAGTCTCCTGGAGCACATAACGTCCAATAAGGGAGTGAGTTTTACCTCAGACCTGTGGAGGGCTCTAGCGCAGCTCCTTGGCGTCACTCTGCATTTCACAACGGCATACCATCCATAGGCTAATGGACATGTTGAGAGATGGCATCGATCCCTGAAGACAGCCCTCACTGCCCATTGCACCACAGCCACATGGACTTTGCAGCTCCCTTGGGTGCATCTTGGGTTCAGGACAACGGGTAAGGAGGATCTCCCCCACTCTGCAGCCGAGATGGTATAAGGTCAGCTCCTCATTGTACCCAGAGAACTCTTCCACAGTGACGGCTCGATGTGACACTCAGATAGAGGACCTCTGCCAGGTAGCCCGGCAATTCGCTCCCAGCAGACCCACCCATTGCATTGACTGGACATGGCTGATTTCGTTTTTCTCTGCAATGATGCCCAATGCCACCCCCAGGTCCTTCAAGCTTAATAGACAGATTGACTGGGTCACCACAAAGTGCCTTAAACCGGCATTCATCAGTGCCTCGGACCATGATGATGCCACTTAGACGAGATCCGCACGCCATTCTCGCCCCTGCAAGATCCTCGACCTGTAGTCCTTTCTTCCTCAATAAGTGGATGTATTGTGACGGATGCCACAATCACTTCACTCAGCACCAGCGCAGCCTCGCTCGGCATAATTACCGCCGCAATAGTGGTGGGATGCTGTCAGTGAGGTTAGCGCTGATTCGCTATGACACTGGAGAGGGGGTGCAGCCACTCGGCCAATCAACGTACTCGGCCGCTGACCTCACATCTCCCAGGTTGTATTTATACAACATGCGGCAAAAATTAGACAGACTACTCTGCACCTCTGAGTTCACTCGTAGTCCTACCACTGGAACCTTGTAGTGAACTGATACAATTATATTTCGCAAAGTAAATGTGAAAAGTAGCGTCACTGCCACCACCCATTTAATTATCGTATGGGAACGAATAAGTGTTTGTAAGAAGGGGAATAGTGTAGAAGATGAAATGAGGAAAGGAGCGATAGATTGTGTAAGCGTGAATGTAGCGTATATGTACGGTGTAGGCGTTGGGTGCGAAAATATAAAGGTCAGTAAGCGTAAATGTAGCCGAGGAGAGCCGTGTGCGGGGAGAACTCTCCAACGCAATGGGTAGAGTAATTAATGATTAGAAAAAGGCTGGTTAACGGGTCCAATGAATAGATCCTTTTTCCTTTTACAATTTGCGAGGGAGACGGTAATATAAAAGTATAACTGAGAAAACATTAATTAAAATAAAACGGACAGTAAAAATATCGAAACATAAAAGCACTGGCACAGTAAAACAGAAAAACTTAAAAACACGAACATAGAAATCACTGGCACAGTAAAACAGTAAACGGTAAAACAGAAACGATAAAATACGATAAAAGGCACCAAATCACTAGGGTCACTTTCCGAATAAATATCTCCACAAATGTTTCTCACTTCCTGTGTAAAATATATCAACACGACCACTTATCTTAAGGAAGGACCCATTCCAGGGACTATCGCCTTCTTAGTTGCAGACAGGACAAAGACCAATCCCCGAATCCCCCGGCTCTTGTTTTAGGCCTCCCCACGTTAACTCTACGCGGGAGACTTTTATACAGAGTGGTTCTTTCTTAGAATTTTGAAATAATTAAAAGTACGTTAAAAGAATATCTAAAATATAAAATCATAATATTCATATAATAAAAGTACTAAAAAGTCACTGACGTAAAATGAAATAAATAAATGAGCTTATTAAAAAGAACCATTGGCAAAATTAATAAAATCCAATAAAACTCTATAAAAGAAAAGTAAAAATAAATTATTAAAGCATTGAATTAAAATGAATAAAATCGTGGAGACTTAAAAAAGATATAACTTAATATAATAAATACTTAAAATACACAAAAAAAGGATTCGACCCAATGACTTTCTTATTGTTATGGTTTAGGAGTGACTGGTGCCGAAATACAAATACATGTTTATTTAAAAGAAATATACAAATATAAAAAACGGTAGCCGCTTGTGGCAACACCATGTGCGGGCATCCTCCTCACTCGCGGGATAAGTGGCTTCCCCTGTGGGAGAGGTGTAGGTGAGAAGAGATATCTAACAGGGTTTTATACCTCATGGAGTGAACGAGGAGAGGTTTCGCGAAGCCGTTCACTACAACCTCCTCTTCGAGGTGCAGGACTAGAGCCTCTCTGATGTGATATAGCCTTTAGGTGGCTGTTTGACTGGAGAGGGAGGAAGAAAGGGTTACAAACAATGATGCCTGTCTTGTAGATGGAAGGGCATCCCCTCTGGTTTCTCCCCAGGGGATTACACCTACCCACATGTTTGACGTGCGTGGCATCCCTGTGCATTGTGGAGATGGGAGTCCTGCAGGTTGAGCGATGCCATGCATGAGTATGCCCTGCATCTAGCAACACACCTCTTTGGTCTCTTATTCCAGCAATAAGGGTGGTCTGATCTCGGCCAGGTCAGATCAATCAGCTGGTCTCCTTCGGGAGGGCCAAGTAGTCAATGTCGCTGTTGACACTAACACTAATCCCATGAGTGGCGGTATAATGGCTATTGGCTGCATATATACTCTCACCACCCCTGTCGCTGTTAGACATTAGTTCTAACATACAGCTTTCCCTTGTTGGATTCGGTGGTGGGTAGGGGCGTGAGATTGATTGATTGATTATTTAAAATTATCTGTCGCATCAACAGCTAAGGTCTTTAGCGGTGAATGCCTTGTTAAATAGAAATATTAAAATATTTAAAACTTTAAAAATCTATCAATAAATATCTTACAAATAACAATAAATATATTTAAAATCAAAGCATAAATATTATGCTCCAAGTGTATAAAATTATTGCATAAACATTATGCATGATTAGATTTTATTGAAAATATTAGTCTCCCTAAGGAAACTAATAAGACCCTCTATATCACAATCCTTCCCCAATACATTTTTCAGTATAAATGGGGCAGACAAGTACATATGTCTTTGGTCTGAGAATGTTGGACATCTTTCCACTACATGTGCGATTGTTAATGGCTCTTGGCATCCCTCAGAAAGTGCTTTTAGCCATCATCGGCCTGTGGTGACCAACGTGCAACGAGCTTCTGCACTCGGTAGAGTCAGGTCCATGCGGTTTGGCGATCCGACTCCCGCCAATCACCGCGAAGCTCACCGGACCTGACCTGAGAGTATACATCGCGGCTGGCATATTTAAGCCGCAAAGTCCAGCAAAACTCACTCACTCATCGGCTAGGCTCTGACCAGAACACAAGTTGTAAACTCCGAAATAAAGAGTTAATTTGACTTTAGTGCGTTTGCCTTCAAACCACACTGGTGACCCTCGGAGTTAAGAGCCCAGCCGCGGTCGTGGACGAGACTACGCGCCCCAGTACCGTCACACCTACAGCCGCCGCCGTTCCCTGACTCCAGGTAGCTACTGTTTCTACCATTCCAGATTTGGCAGCAGGGCACGTCGGTGCCCTTGCTCATGGCCAGGAAACAGATAGCGGCGGTCTCTCACGGCCCCAGACGGCGCCTACTCTATGTCCACGACAACAACTCCCGCCTGCGGTTCTTGGTGGACACAGGAGCGGAAGTAAGCCTCATTCCCGCATCCTACAAAGACAGACAATCACCTGCTTCTCACACGTTGGAGGCTGCCCATCAACATGTACGGTGAGTGTTCCACGACACTCCTTTTCAACGGCGCCCCCCACTCAAAGCTGACGTGGGTTTTCCTAGTCGCTGACGTACAGTAGCTGATCCTCGGGGCTGATTTCCTGGCGCACCACAGATTCACAGTGGACCTTAGGCGGAAGTCCCTTGTGCACCAGTCAGGGACCCGCAGCTACGCCTCGTCAGCCCTGGTACGTGTCCCTCGGATATACACAGTGCTACCCAACCAGTGCCCTTACAGAGCTGTGCTGCATGAGTTTCCAGCACTGACGAAGCCCATCAACATGGCAACGACACCACCACACACTGTCAAGCACCACATCGTCACGACTGGACCACCGGTCTATTCCCGTTGCAGGCCACTCGCACCAGATCGCTTTCGCATCGCCAAGGCAGAGTTCAAGCACATGAGAGAGCACGGCATCATACGCCCTTCCAGCAGCCAGTGGGTATCTCCCCTGCACCTTGTATGTAAGAAGGACGGCGACTGGTATCCCTGTGGGGATTAACGTCACCTCAACACAGCCACCGCACCGGACCGCTACATCCTCCCGCACCTCCAGTCCTTCACACGCGAGCTCTCGGGATGCACGATTTTCTCTAAAATTGACCTTGTCAGAGCTTACCACCAAATCCCCATCGCCGAGGAGGACATCCCAAAGACAGCTGTGACCCGCCCTTAGGTCTGCACAAATTCCTGCGAATGCCTTTCGGACTCCGCTACGCCACCCAGACCTTCCAGCGCTTCATGGACGATGTCATCCATGGCCTACAGGGTGTCTTCGTCTACATCGACGATATACTCATCGCCAGCAGCAGTAGTGAAGAACACCAGCATCACCTCCAGGCCCTCTTCGACCGCCTGCAAGGAGCCGGAGTCGTCATCAACCCTGGTAAGAGTCTCTTTGGAGTCACCTCTCTCACCTTTCTAGGTCACGCGATTACCGCCGACGGCATTACCCCAGTTCAGGAGAAAGTCAGCAGCATCAGGCAGTTCCCTAAGCTAACAACAAAGAGACAGCTTCGGAAGTACCTCGGCATGATAACTTCTTCAGGAGGTTTCATCCCGAGTGTGCACTTCTGCTGGCTCCTCTGCAATGTCCCTCACTCATTCCCGGTCAGGACGCGGCAGAGACTTTCCCCTTGGAACCTCTGAGCGACTGAAGCTTTGAGGCTAGCAAAGACACCTTAGCCTCGGCGACCCTCCTAAACCACCCGCAGCGGGGAGCGAGGCTCAATTTAGCTGTCGGCGCCTCAAGAACCCCGCCCAAAGGGGGCAGGCTTCTCCCCCCAACCCCAAGACCCCCAGGAGTTGTTTTTGGAAAAAGGGGAAGGGACTTCCACATCTTGACGGACCACAAGCCCCTCACCTTCGCCCTGCACAGCAGGAGTCGACATCAGTCCCCGCATGAAGAGGGGCACCTGGATTTTGTTGCCCAGTTCACCACTGACATACGACACAACTGAGGCACCAACAACCAAGCTGCAGACGCCCTATCCAGAATCACGATATCCATGGTAGGTGCGAGCAACACCCTGATCAACTACCAACTGGTTCGCAGGGAACAGCAACAAGACCTTTCCCTCCCCAGGCTCACCGACGGGGATACCTCCTTTCAGCTAGAGCAGGTGCAGCTTCAGGGATCTCAGGCCACCATCCTCTGTGTCACCTCACTGGGCCGACCCCTGTCCTTACATCCCTCCGTCACTCCGCCGGCAGTTTTTCGAGGCTTACCACACTCATAGGGGAATCCAATACTTCATCAGGAGCAAAGTCGTATGGCCTGGCATCAATAGAGACGTCCGGCAGTGGTGCCGCACCTGTATCGAGTGCCAGCGCAGTAAGGTTCACCAACACACTAAGTCTCCCCCGCAGGTATTCCTCGTACCAGACGGCCGCTTCGAGCATGTACACCTCGACGTAGTCGGCCCTCTACCAGCAGCCCAGGGTTACAGCTACGTCCTGACAGTGATTGCCTGGTTTACCAGGTGGCCTGAGGCCACACCTATCCAGGACACTACTGCTGCCACCATTGCCAAGACCTTCATCAGCACCTGGATATCTCGCTACGGGACTCCAGCGACGGTCACGACCGACAGAGGTCCTCAGTTCGAGTCTGAGCAACACAGAGTTATCTTTTTACGTGTTGACATCAGTGCAAGCCAATCTTGAACCTCCCTCACTACTGGATGTTATGATTTTAGGCTCTTGATTGCTTGCAAGGCACTATGAGATTCAAAATTTTACCCAAAATAGAATGGTTCGTAAGATCTCTAGTCATCTTAACTGCTGCAAGGATGGCATGTAACTCTGCAGTGAAGATCAAGGCTGCTAGAGAAAGACTGCCAGATGCAGTTTTCCTTCAGCTCACTGCTGCAAAGCCGACACCATTTTCAGACTGTGAACCATCTGATCTGCATCTGATCCTTGGTACTTAGAAATATGCTGAAGAAATCTTTCTCTGACTTCTGCTTCGGATCTCTCCCCTTTCGACCAAATCCAGCTCGACTTGATTAGTCCAAGGGGGGAATTGGGGAATTCCAACAGCCAGAACCCTAGTGACACTTAAATTAAGATCTTCCACAACCACCACAGTGTGCGGTCTGCACCCCAAAATAGATGTGAAAGAACCCACAAAATACTAAGCACTTTTGTAGTCTTCACTTTTAACTGTTTGATGTGAGGCACCTATGTAAGCCTTGAGTCAAAAATTAGACCCAAGTACTTCACCTCTTGGACAAACTGCAGTGGGTTTGCTCCTAAATAGAAGGAAGAATGGAATTTTCCTCGTTTGTGGAAATGTATAGTTATGGTCTTACTTGGGGAAAAATTTGACCCATTTATGTTGCCCACTGTACAACCTGATTTATTGCAGCCTGCATGTGTCCTTGCACATCCTGTAAGCTTCCTCCTGAGCAGTACAAAGTAAAGTCATCCATATACAGATTACATGAGACAGCACTTGGAACAACCTTTACAATGTCATTTATTGCAATGACAAATAGGGTCACACTTAAGACACTCCCTTGTGGGACCCCTTCCAGCTGATCTTCCAGGTTAGAGAAACTGTTTCCCACCCGAACTCTAAACTTCCTGTTAGCAAGGAAGCTTTGTATGAAGGTAGGTAATGCTCCTCTTAAACTAATGTCATACAGCTTCAAGGGTATGCCATGCTTCCCAGTGGTATCATAAGCCTTTTCTAGGGCAAAGAAGACTGCTAACATGTGACATTGCTGTGTGAAGGAATTCTGTATAGCAGTTTCCATCCTTACAAGTGCATCTGTGGTCGTCTCAAACTTCTAAACCCATATTGATATGGGGTCAGCACGTTTTCCTTTTCTAGCAACCATGTCAACCTGAAATTTACCATTTTCTCCATCAGCTTGCAGATGCAGCTAGTGAGAGAAATTGGTCTGTTATTTCCTGGTGTGGAAGCATCCTTGCCAGGTTTAGGGACAGGAATCATTATAGTCTCTTTCCACGTGGATAGCACCGTACCATCCCTATAGATCCTGTTGAATAGGTCCAACAGGAACTTCTGGGAGCTCTCTGGTAAGTGAAATATCATTTGGTATGGAATATCGTCACTTCCTGGGGCAGTCTTACGGCAGAGCTACAAAGCAGAGTCTATCTCCTTGCGCAAAAATGGCAAGTTGTATGGAAGTTCTGCTGCAGTCCTACTGAAGAACGACACTGGGTGTCGTTCCTGTTCAGCTCGAAGAGTGGAGAATCGGGCAGTGTAAGCTGCACCAGAGGAGATCTCTCCCATCTATTTTGTCTGTGATTATGCCATCTATCTTCAAAGCAGGTGGTAACAGTGATGTGCTCTTTCCAGCAATCTTACGCACCCAGAGTTAATCGAGGAGACGTACTGTTTCCATGATGTCCCTCTGGCTTCCTTTAGCACTCACCTGGCCTTGGCTCGGGTCTTTTTGTAGTGGATCAATGTTACATTGCTGGGGTGTCATTTCAACTGCCTTAATGCAGCTTTCCTTGCTCTGACAGCTTGTTGGCATTCATCAGACCACCATGGTACCAGAGGTCGACGGAAATGTCCACTACTTTTCGGAATGGATGCTTCTGCTGCAAGGTGAATTTGTGATGTGAAGTGATTAACAGCTTCTTGAAGATACTAGAAATCATTCACAAATCCTTGGAATACTTCTAAAAGATTCCAGTCCGCATGTTCAAGTCGCCATCTCTGCACTCCATTGGCTGGAATACCATTCACCTCCTGCAAAAGTATTGGAAAGTGGTCACTTCCATGGGCCTGCCAAGTGAAATTCATCTGTGAATCAGGTGAGCCAACTGACAGGTCTATGTTGGAGAATGTCCCAGTCTGAATTTGGAAATGTGTGGGAGTATCACTATTCAGTAAAACTGCATCTACTCTTAAGAACAGGGACTCCAAGGCCAAAAGGTTATGTGGAGGAAGGTAGATAGATGCAACAGTGTAAGGTCGTGTCAAGATTTTCCCAGCTAAAGTGTGGCATAAAAGGGTTCCTGACGTACAATTTGCATCTTCCCCTTTTCAAATTTCCCCAATTCCTTGGATTTGGAAACCTCTCAAAATCTGGGGGTTTTTGGCAACACTTGTGGGAGGGCCCAAACTTTACTGCCTTCCCGATTTGGGGGGTTTTTAGGGTTTGCATGAATTTTTTTACAGTTCCTTATTAAGGGTTCCCGTTTTTTTCCCAAAGTACCTTCTTTCAGAAGGGGTGGGGTTTTGGAGGATTGTGGGAGGGGTTTTGCACCTTAGGGCGGTTTCAGGAATTTGGGAGAATCGAAAAGGGGTTTACCCGGCTGTGAAACCACACGGCCTTTCCTTTTGCAGCTCGGAAAAATTCCCTTTTCCTGGGGGGAAAATTACCCAAATTTCAGCAATTTGAAATTTAAGGTTTAAAGGAATTATGAGTTTGGTGTTAAAGCAAGGAGGAAGTTGGGATTGAGGGTGTTGAACCAACAAAATTTACCTTGGCTTCCAAAAAAGAAGGGCACAAAACCTTGCTTTGGGGAAAAAAAATGTTTTGGGGACTTTTTCCTACCCTTTGGTTTCCAAATTTTAACTTTTTCATTGCTTTGAAGAACTAAAAGTTTTTGAAATGAAACGGCATTTAACCTAAAATTTTTCTTGAATGTTTTACCACACTTAATATCTCTTGTTTTCATTTTCCTTAAACCTTAAGGGTTGGGCAGCCCCAAACCCCGATGAAAGGTGGGTGGACATAAACTTACCCAGGTGGGCCATATTTCCCCTTAATGATTTCTGGGACCTAAGTAATTTAAAGTTGAAAAGGGCTGTTGGATGTTCCAACGTAATCTTGTTGACATTACTCAACTAACTTTTCCGATTACTTCAAAAATTTTTCAAAAGAATCCCCATGGATTCGATACACCACATGGTTTCTTCCCACTTACT
>NC_051394.1:26909383-26912424 GCF_015228065.2 Penaeus monodon
CCGGAGGACTGCGTCGAGGAAACCCTGGAGGAGCTGCCGTCCGAGGAAACCCTGGAAGAGCTGCTGTCGCCTATGTAAAAGAGTGAGATTCTCTGTACAATTTGTACAGTACAATATTTTATTTTGTCTCTGTAGTCACACATCTGGCAGTAGCACTCTCGGGCAGAGCCTGACGTGTGGGGCAGAGGACCATGAAGAACTCCCTTTCATTTTTGTCAGAGCTGATCTCCAATGAACCTACTTTAGTTTTAATTGGTGTATTCTTCACCCTCAAACATCATAGAGAAACAACAAACAAACATATATAAACGAACACGACACAGTGAGTATACAAACAGTCTCCTCCCTAGGTGTTCTTAACCTAATCTTTCTTAAGACAGCTTCGTGGTCAGATGTCCTGACATAACCATGTGGGACAGAGTTTACCGATTGGGAAGGTAGGTCAGTGACAACTGAGTCAAGAGCGGTGTTGGAAAATCAATAAAGTTCTGTAGGTCATGGACTGCCATTAGTTTGCCGAAAGCAGATTGTATTCTGTTCTGGTTTAGATCTCCAAATAATAGAACATGATGGCAGTTATGGATGGTTATAAGCTGATCAAGGTTTTGCATTTAGAAATCTATAAGTAGTGTCCCTTGTGATGGCGGCCGGTAGCATTCACACACACACACACACACACAAAAAAAAAAAAAAAAAAAAAAAAAATACTTTGCCGTTTATTGTCCACTAGTCTGAAGAGTATTAATTCAATTGTCTGCAGCTGGAGGCTTATTTTGTAGCATAGTGCAATTCCTCCTCCGTGCGTATATTTGTCTCTAAGCATCCAATTTGAATATTCTGAAATATATGCGTAATTGGACGGAACCCTGTCATTAAGGAAAGTTTCAGCTGTGAATATGACGTCAGTCTTCTGTTTATATACGAACTGGTGTGTTAGTTCTCCATCACTGGTGTGGAATCGTCTCACATTTGCTGAAATTATTCGTATTGCATAATTTTTACCACTGTCTTGGGAATACTCCTGTCTGTGCATTGTGGGAGTATGGAGTTAGCACATACGTCACGGAATGGTTCGGTTGATTTGACTGAAAGTGTTGGTATGAAATTCTTTATATAGTGCTGGGATTGACGGTTGCCTCTCTCTCTCTCTCACTCTCTCTCTCTCTCTCTCTCTCTCTCTCTCTCTCTCTCTCTCTCTCTCTCTCTCTCCTCCTCCCTCCGTCTCTCTCTCTCTCTCTCTCTCTCTCTCTCTCTCTCTCTCTCTCTCTCTCTCTCTCTCTCTCTCTCTCTCTCTCGCTCTCCCTCCCCCCTCTCTCTCTCCACTTTCACTCTCTCTGCCTTTCTCTCTTTCTCTCCCTCTCCCTCCCTTTCTCTCTCTGCTTTTCTCTCTCTCTCACTCTCTCTCTTTATATATATATATATATATATATATATATATATATATATATATATATATATATATATATATATATATTCATTTATTTATTCATTTGTTTGTTCATTCAGTTAGGTATTTCTTTATATATATTTTTTTATCCATATCATGAGCATTATCATTATCATTATCACTATTGTTATCGCAGTTATTATCATCATTATTATAATTACTTCATTCATTGTTATTATTGTTAGGGTTTTGAATATTACTATTGTTATTACTCTAATTATTATTGTTGTTATTTCTGCTCCTTCCTACTATAACTAATATTACTCTCTGTACTGCGACTGTTATCATTGTTTATTATCCGTATCATTATCATCACTGTCGCCATTACTTTCAGTCAGTGCTTTTACGGAGTTTCTCCCGTCCTAGTGTGTTATTTATCCCCATCAGCCTCATTAACACAAACCATCATCTCAGTCTTTATGCTCCGGGAGCCTTTGTCGTAAGCTTAAAAATAGCACTATTTCCCCTCCCTCTCTCCATTAGTAACCCTTCCTTCCTCCTCAAAATCTTGTCTCTCAAGTCTTTTTATTTATTTTTTCTCGCTATTTTGTGTTCTTACGTCTTTTTCACTTTCCGTTTTTTTCTATTTTTCTTATGCTTATGCTGAAGTCTACATTTTTTCCCTTTCCTTTGTCAATCTTTTCCGGTGTAACTACTTCCTTTCTATTTTTTGCCTTTCTCTGTCCTTTTTTCTTTCTCTGGCCTTTTTTTCTTTCTTTGGTGTTTCTTATTCTTTCTTTAAGCGTGTCTCCTCCAATAAACTGCCTTTCATTCTTCCTGTTCCCCCCTAATTCTTTTTCAACTTCTGTACCCTCTTGCTCAGTCTGCCTCCACTCCCCCTTAATCTCCCGATTCCCCACTCCCTTTTTCTGCACTTTTTTATTATACTTTTCTCTCTCATCCCTCTGCCTCCTTTCTTTTAATGCTGCAGGGGATAATGAATGTTAGATTTTAAATAACAAAACCACTATGATGAACATATTTAAAGAAGTCATAGTGAAATAATAACAAAAATAATAGTAATGTTCATTTGATAAATCAAATGGATATACACTGACAACTCTGATAATAACAACATTGTTCAAGTCTATGCTCAAACCTGCAGTGATGAAGAAACAGATATCTTCTATAAAGATGTTCATTTAACCAGAGGGAGAGAAAAAAACCCATTTTTAATTATGGGTGATTTTAATGTCAAAATTGGCAAAAAGACAGAAGGAAAAACCGTAGTGGGGAATCACGGAATAGGCACTAGGAATGAGAAGGGACAAATGCTAGTCGATTTTGCGGAGGCTCGATCACGCACTATCATGATTACATTCTTTGAAAATAGACTAAAGCAGAAGTAGACATGGAAGTCGTCATCGGACATCAAAAGCGACATTGACTTCACAATTTCAAATAGGCGCGATATAGTAAAAAATGTGGAAGTTATTAATAAAGTAAATGTTGGTAGCGACCATAGAATGGTCAGAGGCCAAATTAAATTGAACTTCAGAGGGGAAAGGAACAATCTCATACGAAAACGGCAGCCAATTTAGCTAACTTGAAGACCAGAGCGACATGATTTAATCTTAACATAAAAACAGATATT
>NC_051394.1:26912524-26921563 GCF_015228065.2 Penaeus monodon
TTCCTCACTGGTTGAGGGATCTTCATCTGTTGTCAGGCTAACCATGGGTCCAATGGGAGGTGGGGAGCCTTTGGTAGCTCTGAGTCTCGTCCTGGGCTGCTCAGCTTCCTCCCTTTCAGGACTGCAGTAGTGTGGGTCATTATCGTCATGGCGACCATGACTGCCTTCTCCACCTTTTCACTCGACCTCCCTAGGGCTGTTACTACTGCTGTGATTACAGCAGTTAACAGGATAGTCATATCTTCCTCTTCAAAGAGGAGATTATCGTCTCTTGGGGAGGCTTTTCCAGTGTTATTTGAACCTTTATTCCTTTTTCTGCATTTTAGAAATGGTGGGAAAGTCCTTTCTATTAGGAGGGGCTGCAGACGTGATGCCCCTTGGCACAGTTGGGACATTTGGCTTTTGTGTCCCTTTGGCCTTCCTTGTGTGCCTTAAGGCACACCTCGGTGTTGTGTGCCTTTCTACAGACACCATATTTAGGCTTGGCCTTGCAGCTAGCCTGGTGGTGACCATATCTTTGGCACGTGAAGCACTGAAGTAGTACATATGTTCTTAGGCTGTAGGACCCCCAGTTACCCGGATCAAGGGTAGTGATTGGGCCTCCTTTCAAGGTCACCAGGATTTGCTTGGTTGGGCTCTTCCCTTTCGACATTCGGGAAGCGTCCACGACCTGTGGGTGTGATGTGATCCATCATATGGATCACCAAGTAGAAGCCAAGTAGCACCATCTTGACTCTCCAATCATCGGGGTTCGGTGGCGAGAGATACACTTTCCTCCCATCATTAAGCTCCTTGGTTTCCTGCAGGAAACCAGATTTTTTTGCTGCATTTCCAAAGCTCTTACCAGTTGGTAGACATTGTCGAAGCCTTCAGGTTTAGAGGGAACCTTAAACACCTAGGGTGTCCAGATTCACCCTCAGAGTCTGTCTCCGGCCTGTGTCATTTCAGACCGCCCTTTCGGCTTAAATTCTGGGCTGCTGTTGTGGGAGCAGCAGCTGTTTTGGCTGGTTCACCTTGTGCTCCCATCTTGGTCAGGGAGGACATCTGAGGGTTACTCAGAGGTCTCCCTGATTTGGCTGCTGGTCTGGAGAGGCCAGCATGAGGGTCCATCTGCTGGATAGTGCACCCACCCCTGGTTCATTCCATCTTGGACCAGGGAGAACTCTCCCATGTGTGTTTGCCATTTGTGGCATCCCATATTACTAGGAGACAGGAGTCTAGGAGGTTGAGCGATGCTGCACGCTGCGGCCTGCAGCTAGCAACACACCTCTTTGGTTGTTTATTCTTGTAAGACAGGTGGCTTTATCAAGGCCCGGCTGGTCAAATATGGCTAGGGTCAAGCAGGCACTGTTCAGTCGGTAGCGCATAGGTCCCACGACTGCCATCAGTACTGTAATGGCGGCTGCATATATTTCCTCATTACTCCCTGTGGCTGTTGCGAGATTTTGAGCCCCAACTATATAGCTTCCCCTCATTGGATTCCATGGTGGGTGGGGGGATGAGGAAATGAAAAATTCTAATTTTTATGAGCACTACAAATTTACACATAGATAGCTCTCTCCCTGACGACCTACGCAATCTCGACCATTCCTTCTGGAACATGACATGTCACTCTGGAACCTTTCCAGCTTCCAAAGGGCAAAAATGGGAATTGTAATGGTTTCCGGTTTTCTCATATTTACCTGGTAAATATGAGAGTATTTCATATAGCAAGTACCTAGTAGTGAAGACCATTGATGGTGTATCAATCATGGATCTTGATATTTTTGAAGTACATCGGAAAATAGTTGAGGTATGTCAACAAGATCCTCGCATCACCCCACAGCGAGATGGAAGCTTAATAGTTGATTGGTCACCAGACGAGAGTGACCATCTGCATGCACCAAAAATATCGACTCACTGGGGCTAAGCGTTCCCCCAAAAATTTTTTTGCCTTTGGGTTTTTGTTTTTTCCCCCGGAAAAATTCCGGGTTAAACCCTGGTGGCCCCCCAAGGGGGAAAGGGGGGGGGAAAAATTTTTCGGGAAGGGGTTTAAACTCAGAGGCCCCCCTTTTCCCCCTGATTTTAATGGCCCCCCTGTTTTTTTGGGGGTTTTGGGGAGGGGAAAAGGGCCCCCCCCCCCCCCCCCCCCCCCCCCCCCCCCCGAAGGGGGGGTTTTTTCCCTTTCTCCCTGTGGGGGAAAACCCCCTTTCTTCCCCCTCTTGGACGGGGGTTAGGTGTTCAATTTTTGGGCCTAAAAATTTAAAAAGATAGTTCTCCTGCACCTCGCTCCCCGCCCACCTCTGGTGAATTTTTGGCCCTTTTTCCCAGCCCGGGGCAAAAAGGGGAAGGGTAAGGTTTCCCGGTTTTCCCTATTTCCTGGAATTGAAGTCTTTTAAATATATAAATCCCTTGGTGGCTTTGGGAATTTGGACTTTATATTTTTAATCATGGGGGGGTTGGGGGGGCAAAAATCCTGATATCCCCAAACACAATAAGCTTTTGATTACCAAGGGAAGGGACCTCTCTGAAAGGGCCATCCCGGGGGCCTTTCAGTTTCCCCCAAAAAAATAATAGGTTTCTTTTCCAACCGATGAGGTATTTGGGGGAAAAAATTTTTAGAGGAACTGAGTTTTAATTGGTCGAAAATTTAAGAAAAAGTTGATTTTTGGGAACATCCGCACCACCCCAAAAAATTTGCCTTAATAGTTAAGTTTGGTACCAAGAAGGTAAAGCCATATTCCCCAAACCCTTTGGGTCTTCCATTCCATTATGGGAATGGCCCAACCTAAGTTTTAAGGAAAAATGGGAAACCCCAGAGATTTAAAAGGGGGGTAAAAACATTCAAGAAACAACGTCCAGCCAAAGCTTTTCATAAAAAAGAACAAAATTTTCTTCAAAGAAAGAAAAAGTTAAAATTTGAAAAAGAATTTGGTAAAAAAGGCAAAAAAAGTTTTTTTCCAGGAAAGGGTGGGCCCTTCGTTTGAAGCCCCCAGGAAAATTTTTTGTTGGTTCACCCATCCCTTCCCACCAAATTTTTACCCTGGTGCTTTTAACCCCCATTAAAACACCCTTTTTTAAACTAGTAATTGGGTAAAAGGCAGGCCTTTTCCAGGCAAAGAAATTGACCTGTCGGAACTGGAAAAATAGTTTACTAACAACCCCTCAAATTCCCCGTCCAAAACACCTAAAATTTCAAACCTTCCCAAAATCTGCCAAAACCTTTGAAGGAAAGGGAAAGGGAACCTTCAAGGAACTGTGGGAAATTTTTTAAAAAGGGGAAAACTCAAATTAAGTTCTGAAACCCATTTTTGGGGCCCAAAAATTTGACCGGGAAAATCACCTTTTGAGAGGTTTAAAAATTTCAAGAATTTAGGATTTTGAAAATGGGGAGTACTTGGACTGGGGATATTCCCCTTCCAGGATCCACCTTAGGCTGGGAAAACTTGACACACCTTACACTGTTGGCTCTATCTCCTTTCCTCCACATCCCCTTTGGCCTTTGGGTCCCTGTTCTTAAGAGTAGAGCAGTTTTATGAATAGTTACTCCCAATTTTTTTCCCAAAATTCAGACGGGGAAATTCTCCAAATAGCCCTTCATTTGGCTCACCTGTTTCACGAGAATTTCATTGGGGGTCTGGAAGTGACCACTTTCCAATACTTTTGCAGGAGTGATGGTTTCCAGCCAAGGGAGTGCAGAATGGCGATTTGAACATGGGGAAATGGAATCTTTTAGAAGTTTTCCAAGGATTTTGAATGATTTCAGTATCTTCAAAAAGCGTTAACCTTCAATCAAAATTCACCTTGCAGCAGAAGCCCATTCCAAAAAGTGGGGGACTTTCCCGTCGACCTCTGGTACCAGGGGTGGTCGATAAAATGCCACAATGTCAAGCAAGAAAGCTGCTTTAAGGCAGTTGAAAGACCCCCAAATGTAAAATTGATCCATACAAAAAACCCGAGCCAGGCCAGGTGAGTGCAAAAGGGAAGCCAAGGACTCATGAAACAGTACGTCCCTCGATTAATCTGGGTGCGTAAGTTGCGGGAAAAAAGAGCAATCATGTTCCCACCTCTTTAAGATAGTGGCAAAATCACAGACAAAATAGTGGAGAGTTTCCCCTTGTGCAGCTTACACTGCCCGATTCTCCACTTTTTCGAGTTGAACAGGAACGACACCCGTGTCGTTCTTCAAGGATGCACCCGAATTTCCCATACAATTTGCCATTTTTGCGCAAGGGTAGACTCTGTTTTGTATCTGCCTAAGACTGCCCCAGGAAGTGACGATATTCCATACCAAATATTTTCATTTCCCAGAGACTCCCAAAGTTCCTTTGGGCCTATAACAGGTCTTGGGGAGGGTCGGTGCTATCCACGGGGAAAGAGCTATAATTTTCCTGCCCCTAAACTGGAAAGGAGCTTCCACACCAGGAAAAACAGCCCAAATTTCTCCCCACTAGCTCATCTGCAAGCTGATGGAGAAATGGTTAAATTTCAGGTTGACTTTTTTGGGAAAGGGGAAAACGTCTGACCCATATCAATAGGGGGTTTAAAAATTTGAGATCGACCACAGATGCCTTTGAAAGGGATGGAAACTGCTATAAAAATTTCCCTTCACACAGAAAGTCACATGTTAGCTTCTTCTTTGCCCTAGAAAAGGCTTATATCCCACTGGGAAGCATGGAAACCCCTTGAAGCTGTATGACTTTGTTTAAGAGGACCCATTACCTACCTTCATCAAATTTCCCTTCTAACGGAATTTTAGAGTTGGGGTGGGAAACAGTTTCTCTAACCTGGAAGTCAGCGGGAGGGTCCCACAAGGGAGTGTTTTAAGTGTGACCCTTTTGTCATTGCAAAAAATGACTTTGTAAAGGTTGTTCCAAAGTGTTCTCATGTAATTGTATATGGATGATTTTACTTTGTCTGCTAAAGGGGGAAGCTTACGGATGTGCAAGGCACATCAGGCTGAAAAAAAATCGGTTGTACAGGGGAAACATAAAGGGTCAAATTTTCCCAAGTAAACCATACTATACATTTCCAAAAAAGGGGAAAAATTCCATTTTTCCCTTTCTTTTTGGGGAGAAAACCCACTGCAGTTTGCCCAAGAGGTGAAGTACTTGGTCTAATTTTTGACTCAGGCTTCATAGGTGCCTCACATAAAACGTTAAAAGTGAAGATCAAAAGTGCTTAGTTTTTTGGGTTCTTTCACATCTATTTTTGGGTCCCCACTTTTTTGGGGTGGTGGTTGTGGAGATTTAATTTAAGTGTCACAGGGTCTGGCTGTTGGGAAATTCCCCCTTTCCCCCCCCTTGGCTAATCAAGTCGAGCTGGGGTTTGGGGGAAAGGGGGGAGATCCCAAGCAAGTCAGAGAAAAATTCTTCACATATTTCTAAGTACCCAAAGGTCAGTCAGATCAAAGGTTCACAGTTGAAAAAGGTTGGCTTTGCAGCAGTGAGCTGAAGGAAAACTGATCTGGCATCTTTTCTCTAGCAGCCTTGATCTTCAGCAGAGTTACATCCATCCCCTTGCAGCATTAAATGACTAGAGATCTTAGAACCATTTATTTTGATATATTGTGAAACTCTAGTGCCTTTAAGCAATCAAGAGCCCAAAATCATAACATCCATATGAGGGGGGTTAAGATGGCTTGCACTGTGTCAACATAAAAAAGATAACTCTGTTTGCTCGACTCGAACTGAGGACCTCTGTCGGTCGTGACCGTCGCTGGGGTCCCGAAACGAATATCCAGGTGCTGATGAAGGTCTTTTGGGAATGGTGGCAGCAGTATTCCTGGTAGGTGTGGGGCCCCAGGGCCCCTGGTAAACCGGGGCAATCACTGTCAGGACGTAGCGTAACCCTGTCCCGCTGGAGAGGGCCGACTACGTCGAGGTGTACATCTCAAACGGCCGTCTGTAGAGGAAAACCTCGGGGGGGACTTAGTGGTTGGGGAAACCCTTTCTGGGCGGGACTCGAAAAGTGCGGCACCCCTGCGGGCGGCTCTATTTTTGCCAGGGCCAACGGGCTTTGCTCCGTGAAGTATTGGGTTCCCCTATGGGTGGAAGCCTCGAAAACTGCCGCGGAGTGCGGAGGGATGTAAGGACAGGGTCGGCCCAGGAGGTGACACAGGGAGGGGCCGGAAAGCTGAAACCCCTCTAGCTGAAAGGGGTACCCCTCGGTGAGCCCCGGGGGGAAAGGTCTTGTTGCTGTTCCCGCGAACCGTTGGTAGTTGATCGGTGTTGCTGCACCTACCATGGATATGTGATTCTGGATAGGGCGTCTGCAGCTTGGTTGTTTGGGGCCCCAGTTTTTCGTATGTCGTGGTGATGGGGGAACAAACCCGGTGCCCCCCTTCAAGGGGGACTGATGTCACTCCCGCGTGCAGGGGCAAAGGGGAGGGGCTTTTGGTCCGTCAAAATGGGGAATTTCCCCTCCAACCATTATGGGTCTTTGCGAAGTGCCATGGGGGTGTTGAGGCGCGACAGCTAAATTGAGCCTCGCCCCTGCTGGGGGTGGTTGGAGGGTCGCCGAGGGGTAAGGTGCTTGCTAGCCTCAAAGCTTCAGTCGCTCAGAGGTTCCAAGGGAACGTCTCTGCCGCGTCCTGACCGGAAAGGGGAGGAACATTGCAGAGGGGGCCAGCAGAAGTGCAACCTCGGGATGAACCTCCTGAAGAAGTTTATCATGCCCAGGTACTTCCCAAGCTGTCTCTTTGTTGTTGCTTAGGGACGCCTTGCTGCTGACTTTTTCCTGAACTGGGGGAAGGGGCGGATCGCGTGACCTAGAAAAGGGGGAAGAGGTGATCCAAAAAGACTTTACCAGGGTTTTTGACGACTCCGGTCCTTGCGGCGGTCGAAGAGGGCCTGGGGGAGCTGGTGTTTTCACTACTGCTGCTGGCGTGATATATCCGTGTAGAACGAAGACACCCTGTAGGCCCTGGATGACTCGTCCCGAAGCCTGGAAGGTTGGGGGCGTTGCGGAGTCGAAAGGGCATTCGCAGGAATTTGTCAGAAAAGGGCGGGTCACAGCTTCTTTTGGGGTTCCCCCTCGGGGTGGGGATTTTTGGAAGCTCTGACGGTCAATTTTAAGAAAATCGTCCCCGAGAGCTCGCGGTGAAAGGACTGGGGGTGCGGAGGATGTAGCGGCCCTGCGGTGGCTGTGTTGGGTACGTTAATCCCCCCAGGGATACCAGTCGCGTCCCTTTTTACAACAAGGTCTCTCCCCATGTGGGCTCGAACTCGCCTGGGATCGAAAGCGATCTGGTGCGAGTGGCCCCCCCAACGGGAAAAGACCGGGGTCCAGTCTGCAGTGGGGTGAAGTGGTGGGGGGTGTCGTTGCCTGTTGATGGGCTTGTAGTGCTGGGAAAATCATGCACACAGCTTGTAAAGGGACTGGTTGGGGAGCACGTGTTTTTCCGAGGGGCACGTACCAGGGGACGAGGCTAGCTGCGGGTCCCTGATGGTGCACAGGGACTTCCCGCCCAAGGTCCCCTGTGAAACGTGGTGCGCCAGGAAATCAGGGCCCGAGGCAGCTACTGTACGTCAGCGACTAAAAAACCCCCGTCAGTTTGAGTGGGGGCCCGCCGTTGAAAAGGATGTCGTGGGAACACTTTACCGTACATGTTAGGGGGAAAGGGGCAGCCTCCAACGTGTGAAAGCAGGGATTGTCTGTCTTTGTAGGAGCGGGAATGAGGCTTACTTCCCCTCCCGGTCCACCAAGAAACCGCGGCGGGAGTTGTTTTCGTGGGCATAGGTAGGCGCCGTTGGGGCCGTGAGAGGGCCGCGCTATCTGTTTCCTGGCCATGAGCAGGGCACCGACGCCCCGCTGCCCAAAATTTGGGAAAGGTAGAAAAAAAATACTACCTGGAGTCAGGGGAAGGCGGCGGTGTAGGGGTTTACGGTATGGGGGGCGTAGTCTCGTCCACGCCCGGCTGGGGTCTTAAATCCGAGGGTCACCAGTGTGGGTTTTAAGGCAAACGCACTAAAGTCAAAATTTAATCTTTATTTCGGAGTTTAAAACTTGTGTTTGGTCAGAGCCCAGCCGAGAGTGAGTGAGTTTTTTTGGATTTTTCGGCTTAAAAAGCCAGTGTGATGTAACTTCAGGTCAGGGCCGGTGAGTTTTGCGGTATGGGGGGAGTCGGTCGCCAAACCCCTTTGGGCCTGACTCTACCGATGCAGAACCGTTCACGTTGGGCACCACAGGCCCATGATGCTAAAAACCTTTCTGAGGATGCCAACCATTAACAATCGCAAAGTAGTGGAAAGATGTCCCAACTTTTCGACCAAACATATGTCTTGTCTGCCCCATTTATACTGAAAAATTTTGGGAAGGATTGTGATTGAGGGTCTTATTAGTTTCCCCAGGGAGACAATATTTTTTTAATAAAATCTAATCATGATAAAGTTTTTTGCATAATTTTTTTACACTGGGCATAATATTTATGCTTTATTTTTAAAAATATTTTTTGTTTTTTTGTAAGAATTTATTGATAGATTTTTTAAAATTTTTAAAAATTTAATTTTCTATTTTAAAAAGGCATTCCCCCTAAAGACCCTTTGCTTTGATGCGACAGATAATTTTAAAATCAATCAATCAATCTCACGCCCCCACCCACCACCGAAACCAAAAGGGAAAAACTGTATGTTAAACTAATGTCAAAGCACCCGGGGTGGTGGAGTTATATAGCCAAAGGGGGGGGCCATTAAAAAAAAAGCCAAAACCCTGGGGGTTTGTGATTCAAAAGCGAATTGACATTGGGCCCCCCCGAAGGAGACCACTGATTGATCTACCCGCCGAGATCAACCACCCTTATTGCTGGAATAAGAACCAAAGAGGTGTTTGCTAATGCAGGGCAACTCATGCTGGCAAAGCTCAACCCGCAGGACTCCCTCTCCACAATGCACAGGGAGCCACGCACGTCAAACATTGGGTAGGTGTAACCCCGGGGGGAAACCAAGGGGGGTGCCCTTCCACTACAAGAAAGGGATCTTGTTTTAACCCTTTTTTCCCCCCTCTCCAGTCAAACAGCCACCTAAAGGCTATATCACTCAGAGGGGCTCTAGTCCTGCACCC
>NC_051394.1:26924163-26926985 GCF_015228065.2 Penaeus monodon
AAGGAAGAATGGGGATAGGGAAAGGATAAGGGGTGAAGGAAAATGAATTTTAGGACAAGAAAAACGAGCCAGGGCTTAACCCAGCACGCAGGGTAAAGCTTGAGGCAATAGCTGTAGTGGGTTCTTTGAAAGGAGGAAGAGGGTGGGGGTGGCCCTGTGCCATCTTGAATCTTTTGTGTTCGGTGTGGGTGTCCTCGGGGGCGCGGGGCTTGTGTAAGGTGCGAGAACCCTATGACCTTGAGTGGGTGCCCGCACTGGAGGTCGCCCGCCCGCGGCGTACTCGTGGGAAGTGGGTAAGGGCGCGCAGCCCGAAACCCCGTTATACCGAACAACAGCTGGATTCTCGGTTAACTGGGAAGGTTGGGATAAAAGTTAACTGTTTAGGCGCCAGCTGCGGTGTGCTCCATGCACAACTTCCTTGACTGTGGCTCTAGGGCTATTCCTCGGCGAACCTATGTTGTTGAAGCAGGTTGAAGCTCAGAGGTGGTCGCTAATCAGGGGTTGGCCATTCCCGCCTGTGTCAACAGAAGGTTCCCCTTTCTCGGCAGCACGACTTACGGAGAGACACGACCCTGGCGGCCACGTCATGATTGGATTAACGCCACTGGCCGTGACATTTCTTTCACCGGCTCGTATTAATCCTTACGACAAAGGATTTATGGACCTGGTGCGATTACAAGCCGGAAACCGAAGCCAGTAGTGGTAAGGATATAGGATGTTGGGTCTACACTATGGCAAAGGACATTTAGGTAGTGAGGTTGAGGTTACGTCAGTCACATAGCGTCAGGTGACGAGATGAAAGTATTTAAAAGTGGGGATGTGAGGGCTGTGGCAAAGAAGAGGTTAAACTTTAATTGAGATTAAAAAGTCACAAACTAGGTTAAAAACAGAATGAGAGAACACAAACAAAGCAAAAACTGAACAAAACAAGTGATAGGGGAAGGGGAAGGGTGAAAATGAAGGAGTGGGAGGTGGCTTCAAAGGATGCAGCTAAGCCTTAAAAAAAAAACTGTAGTCACTTCTTCGTCCCATGCTAAAGAAAAAAAATTGTGGCCTAATCCCAGTCTCCAGCCGGAACAAAAGATGGTGTTGAGTCTATCCAATCAGTCGGTATGCCAAGCACTGAGTGTGTCGGTCAGTTTACAGATAAACCTATGCCACTCGACATTTAAAGGAAGCAGAAAAGCTTCCTCGTGGAGTTCAGATGTAATCAATCGATCCCAATTTATCATATAGATCCATCTGAGTGCTTTATTCTGAACAAGCTATAGTTTGGGCTTGTTACTGTATTGTTTGTGTGAGTGCAAATGATGTGTATGTGAGGAGAGGTTTAATCGGTGTTTTGTATAGATGCAGCTTCGTGAGTGGGGCCGCAGTTTTAAATCGATAAAGCAAATGTAAGGTTTGCTTGCCAAGGGGGACTTTGAATTGATATGAAAGTGGAATCGAAAGTAGGTATCAAAGGTTAAACCAAGGATGGTACAAGAGGATCTGATTGGACAGGTGCTTGTAGTCTATCGAAGGTGTTGAGGTAAATGTCGTAAGGAGGAAGTTTTCGTGGTCTTACAAAGAGAACTTTTGTTTTTGTCGCATTAGTCTTGATACGCCATTTATGCTCCCATCTCGAGACGGTGTCGAGTTCGTCATTAATGTGTTGAACGACACCTGAAAGCGCATTGTGTCGAGGTAAGTGCATACAGTCGGCAGCATAGAGGATAGTAAGTGAGTCTGTGTGTGTGGGGTCTGGTAGGTCGTTTGTGTATAATGTATTGGGCTTAGGATGCTGCCCTGAGGTACTCCAGTGTGCATTGAAATGGTGCCTGAAACTTTGTTTAAGAATTTTAATTTTAATCTGCAGTCATCAAGAAAACTGCAGAGTAACTTTTTGAATAAAGGTGTGAAGTTGAATGTGCACAGGTTGTACTTCAGGGCAGCATGCCAGACCGTGTCGAAGGCTCACTCATCTTTGGTGACAAGAACAGTCTTTAGTCGTCAGTCTTTGTTGTCGTTTATGTAGTTTGTGTTTATGTTGAGTGCGTCTTGCGTCGAGCGATGCGAGCGAAAGCTGAATTGTTTGTGTGAGGTGTAAGGTCTTTGAGATACCACTTTAGTCGAGTGTTTATGATTTTTTAGAAAGTTTTGCCTAATGTCTCGAGTAGACTAATAGGGCGGTAACTCTTTGGGTCAGTCAGGTCTTTTTGTGGCTTAGGAATGAGGGTCACTTAAGCAGTCTTAAAGGGAGAGGGAAAATAGCTGATAGTGAGACAGGCATTATAAAGGTCAGTCATAGCTTGTATAAGGTTATCAGGAAGGTGAATAAGAGTGTCGCATCCGATCTGTGAGGAGCCTGGTGCCTTACCAGGAAGCCTCTTTATTTTTTGTTTTACTTCTTCACACGAGATGGGGGCTGTGAGTTTCCAGGTGTCATCCAAATTATCCAGTCAGATAATTGGCTCTGGGTTAGTTTCTACCCTGTTCTCTCGACTCCAGGTATCAATTTCTGAATTCTGGGGAGTGAACAGGGATGAGGAGGGTGAGGGTAGAAAACTTTGGCCCAACGTTCTTCAAACATTTTGATAACATCCACGGGATTTGAAACTTTTACATTATCATGAATGAATTTTTTGCCAAAATTCCCATGGATTGCAAACTCTGTTACATTCTACTTTTTTTAACTAAAATTGTCCAATATTTTCATCGGTTGTTATCAAGACTATCGATGACGTGTCTTCTTAGAATAGATAAGTTCCATCGAACATGGTTTAATCTGTTTTTTAAAATTATTTTTTGATGGTGAAACTAACATCCAAAGAGCAAGGAAA
>NC_051394.1:26927085-26929585 GCF_015228065.2 Penaeus monodon
AACTCCCCCCCCCGGCAAAAAAGGGAAAACCCAGCCAGCTGCAAGGCCAAGCCTATATGTGGTGTTTGTAGCAAAGCACACAACACCGATGTGTGCTTTAAGGCACACAAGGAAGACCAAAGGGAGCCAAATTTCCCAACTGCACCAGGGAGATCACATTTGGAGCCTGGCTTGCTCTGTCAGGAAAGAGGCGGCCCTCAGGCGACAAGAGGTTGCTAAAAAGCAACCAGACTTTGTTCCTGTTCCCCCAAGCACCCATGTCTGGGGACAAAACAAAAGAGAAAAGACTTCCTGACATCCTAAGAGGAAGGAAGCCCCTCCACAACTGACACCGGATATCTGCAATATCTCACAATTTCTTAAATGTAGAAAAAGAATCATAGGAATAAAGGTTCAAAGAATACTGCAAAAGCCTCCCCAAGAGACGATAATCTCTTTGACGAGCAAGATATGACTCTCCTGTTGACTGCTGGCCATGCCCTCACAATCAGAACCAGACAAGCTGACCTTACTGAGGTAAAGTCAGCAAAGAGAAAAGATACACAGACAAAGCCTGAAGTGATAAAAGCCAAACTCACAAAAGTCAGAGCTACCAAAAGCTCTCCACCTCCCAGTGGACCCACGGTTAGACTGACAAACAGCCAAAAAAATAGATGAAGATCCCTCAACCAGCAAGGACTTCACATTGGAGTTGTCTGACTCCGACACAATTGACTCTGAAACCAAATATAAAGACGTCTCTGATATAACTACCACTAAGTAACATCATGACGCACAATCTAAACATACTACAGTGGGATATCTATGACTTCAATACAAAGAATGCCATGCAATAGTGCAGTCAGGAACACTGACATTGTCATGCTTCAGGAGACATTAATAGAGGGGACTGTTTGCTTCTCAAGGTATCATGTCTTCATGCTGCCAAGCACAGCAGACAAAAGAGGCTTGATCACCCTGGTCAGAGCAACAATCCGCAATAGCCGATGCACTGCACTGTGGAGAGGATGTTGAATCTCTTGCCATTGAGATTCACCTGGCTGAGGGCCTACTCAAGCTGTACAATGTGTGCAGCAAGCCAGGCTGTAGGAGCTTAGACATCAGCCAGGTCTGTGCTACCGCAGCACAAGACCAAGTGATCATAGGGGGAGACTTCAATGCATACCATCCCATCCTGGCTCCCTGCAGGGCACCAAATGTGGCAGGCCATCACATAGCTAACATGCTTCAGTCTTTCCCTGCGATGGCTCTTCTCAACAGCCAAGAGCCAATGCATGTCAAGGGGTCCTAGACTTCACCTAGACCACTGCGGCTCTGGTGGAGAGAATTAAATGGTGTGTCGATGAGACTGTCACAAATGACCATTATGGCACTTTTACTACCCTCATGCATGCTGGCCCAAGCCAAATGTCACAAGCAAATCCAAGATGGAAAACAGACAAGACCAACTGGCAAACCTTTCAGAATACCTTGGCCCACTGTCTTAGAAGCAATGAACACCCGCAGAGTAAAAACGTGGAAGTGGTTGAAGACAAACTTATCAGTGCCACAAATCAAGCAGCCCTCACAGACTATACCTAAAACTCGAAGTTATAAAGACGCCTGGTACTTTAATGACGAGATTAAGGAAGTCATCCACAGAGTGAACAAGTGCAGGAAACATTTCAGGTAGAGAACCCGTGACAACCTAGCCTTCCTAAGGAAAGCAGTCAGGAATGCCAATGAAACTGCCATAAGAGTCAGGCAGGAAAAGTGGCTGGAATCCTTTTGTCATAATGAAAACAAAACGACATGGAAAACCACGAACGTTAATTGAATTGTGGGACCGGCCTAAGGCAGAGTGCCTAATGGAGGTCAGATACCAGCGAGACACGAGGGAATACGGGTCGCGGATTTTCTTCCTGGGCTTGCCATATTGGTAAGGGTTTTACAATGTCAGTGGTGATCGTGACGATAGTGGCTTGTTGAGCTGGTGTGGTATCTCCAGGGGTTAATGTATTTTGCATACATAGATAAGTAATATATTTGGCAATGTATATAAATCATGTACTTGGCAATATATATGCAATCGATTTATTTGTTAGTATATTAGAGTAATCTAACAAATTGTTATATCATTCCTCCTATCATTGGTGAATCGTCCTAAAGAGTTTCTCCCTTCTCTTTCAAGAGGGAGTGATGGCAGTGCTATCTTAGACTGTTAGTCTGGGAAGAAAGGAAAATATAAAGTAGAATGATTTTCACGAAATCGTATGTTATTTATTTTCATTTCTAGTAAATACCTGAGTAATTATCATATGATATTTTGACCACCGAACCACCCTTACAGAGCTGTGGCAACGGGTCAGGCGAGCTCCTAGCTGCTCAGCCCCAAGGTGCGCACACCACGACCCTCAATCAGAAGCAAACAGACTGGTGCAGGAGTTCTCTGCGAGCAACAGTCTGCCAGCTGAACTGAGGGCAAACCACCAGCAACACCTGCAACCAGGCAGACTTCCTC
>NC_051394.1:26934585-26959585 GCF_015228065.2 Penaeus monodon
CAAGAGAGAGCCTTTATTCTGTTCTTGTACGGATCATCTTGTTTTCTTTCTCCCTCCCCTTGCTTTCCCTTCCGCGTGCATGATCCTGTTTGTTCTCTTTATGCGCCGAAAATTCATTTTACGATCAGAATGTAGCCTCCTTTGAGTGCAAAAATGTGCTTCTGTTGCTTTCCTGTTTCTCTTTCTTTCTCAATTAGTCCGCTTCTTCCATTTTCGATGTCTGTTTTTTTCTACCTCACACATTTCCATCCGTTTCTCCTCTTTTCTCCCTTCCTTTCTCTTTTCATTCTTCTACCTTTCATTACCACTTTATTTCTGCTCATGATTCACACTCATATCTGTATACAATCTTTGCACATTCATTTATTTTCTTACGCTAACGTTATTAATGTCTATATGATTTCTATCTGTTAATATTATTAGTAGTAGTAGTATTTGTAGTAGTAGTAGTAGTAGTATAGTAGTAGTAGTAATACTTGTAGTAGCAGCAGCAGTTATTATTATTATTATTATTATTATTATTATTATTATTATTATTATTATTATTATTATCATTATGTAAATTTGCTGTTTAAATCACTGGTAGATTGTAAACCGACGTGTAAAGCGGAGAAGCTGATTATACCAATAATCAAAGGTTCCTCGTTCTGTTCCTACTCAGTACTCTAATACTTTCCTCAATATCCTAGCTGTCCCTAATTTTTTTTTTTTTTTTTTTTTTTTTTTTTTTTTTTTTGTGCAAAGTGGCTCTTTGGCTCTATTCCGATTTGTTCCATAAATTTCTTAAAATTTTACCACAGAACTTTTCGAAGCCTCCAAAGCCTTTGGATTTCCCGTTTGATGTCCTGATATTTTTCAATTTTTTCTTTCTCTTTTTTCATCTATTCTCTTGTCTCCAGGATGGCAACATCAATAATTATTGCAGACTTCTCAACCTTATCAATAGTGACAATATCGGGCCTTCTTGCTTCGATGGTGTGATGACATTGAATATTCATGTCCCAAAGAAGCTTATGAGTGGTATTTTCCGAGACTGTTTCTGGCTGTGTCCTACCATTGTTCAGACCTTTCAAGCATAAACTTTTCACAAAGTTTCCAATTAATAATTTTTGCGATATTATCGTGTCTCCTCTTATAATGCGTCTGAGCCAGCTTCTTGCACTCACTAACTATATGACTCACAGTTCTCCTCTTCTTTACATAATCTACATGCCGGGGAATCAGCTGACTTATCAATGTTATTCTTTATATAGTTTGTTCTGATAGCTTGCTCTTGAGCAGCGCATATCAACGCTTCTGTAGTTATTTCCAACTCCAGGTTTTGTCTTTATCCGTTGTTACAGGCATATCACTAACAAACTGACTGTACATTGTTTCCCATCCAGGCCTCCATTTTCTTTTCTCTCATCATTTTTTTTAAAAGTCATCTTTACTACAAACTTTTTTTCAAATTCCAAATAACCGACATCTTTGACACCTTGCAACAATCTCTCATAAGAATGTTTGAGGTACCATCCATATTATTGTCTTCACTTTTGATAACTCCTTCGCAGCTCATCAATCCTCTTCCACCATCCTTTCTACTAGATATAGTCTATCTACATCACTTTTTGGATGCAAACCCTTATGCATAGTAAGTAATAATCTGGTCTTTCTGTCTAATTCCTTTATTTCTTCTACATTCCAGTACTGCCTTTTATTAACAGCTGATCCTTGGTCCCTCTGGTCTTTCTCCTACGGCCCTTCTGCTTCTCAGGCAATAGTTTCTCTTCCTCTAAGAAGTCATGGAAATAATCAGACATAATACCTGTAAAGAGCTTTCACATTATCGGTAAACAAGAAATTAGTCGGTAGTTGTCTACAGCGGTACCTTTGGTAATATCTTTCTGGCACAAAACAGTTCTTCCATAAGTTAACCACTCAGGCAGTTGTTCATTTGCTCTAAAATCTCATTCAGTTGATGGGCAATTATTCCATGGAAACTTGTCAGTTTCTTTACCCAGAACCCTGAACTCCATCTTTTCCGGGTGCTTTCCAATTTGGTACCTTTCTACTTTGCTTTAAGACATTTTCCTCAGTTATGACAAACCTTTCTGATTCCGATACCTAAAGTTGTCTTTTAGCGTATTGAGCCACTCAGCATTGTAATTATGGTCTTTATTCTCTCCCTATATCCATGCCAAAACACTCTACTTTCTTCTGGATTTGGAATTTCATTTGCCACCCGGTTGTTTCCATTAAGTTCAGAATATAATCTTTTCTGGTCATAGTTTGAATAGTCGGTTCTGCCTGTATACCTGAATTCTTTTGGTATATCGATCAACTTTGGCTTTCTTTGCCAGGACTCTGTTTCAGTTCTTCTAACACAGTTCCAATTCCTTTCCGAGGGATGCTGAATTGTTCATACAGTTTCTTAATCTTCTCTCTTGATTTCACTTCTCCGTTTTTATGCCTTGTCATCAGATTAATATCCTTTGTAGTTCTTTGATGTCTCTTTCTATTCTACGTTTCCACCATGGTTCAGGGTGGACTGTCCCAGTCTGTCTCTGCCTTTTAACCCCAACCGTCTTGCAACCCAAATAGAAACAGCAGTAATGAGATTGTTAGTTTCAGATATATTTGAGGTTGAAAATACGGCAAAACTTTATTTACTTCTCTTACAGTCATATTTAGTTTCTTATATTCAACTTTTTTTAAACATTCCTTCACAGTTCTCTTTCAAGTTGAAATTTTATTAAGTTCATTCTCAATTCTATTTCTTCCTCTGACGTCTTTCTCATTTAAGTTTAATGAACCGTATTCATATTGACAAATGTAGAAAAGGTATGAATGAGAATTAATATCTTCACAATACAAGAGATGTATTTGACCGGTTTCGATTGCGTCTTCGTCAGAAATACATACATATGTATTTCTGACGAAAACGCAATCGAAACCGGTCAAATACATCTCTTGTATTTGAAGATATTCATTGTCATTCATACCTTTTCAACATAAATGTTTAATTCAGTTCTATTGTCAGACTCAGCAGTTTCAGTCACATCATTCAAACTTTGGGTGTCTTCCGATGTAATATTGTTCTCTTCCTCGTTATAGTTTACATTACCGTTAACCCTTCTTTGTATCATTTCTAACTCTAATTCCGTAAGCCAGCCATTTTTTTCTAATTGCCTTTGCCTGATCACACACTCGTTGTTCCGAAACATAAAAAAATCCTTGTTTTTGCCATTCTTCGTACATCCTTTGTCTATATCCTTTTACTGGAACACCATTCTCATCAAGAGGTTTCGATCTAAAATGGCACTCCATCACCACAATATTCACTTCCTTCGACCACTTTCTCCTAGCAGTAGCAGAATAACGACCGGTGTCCCCGCTGCTGGACCGGGGAACACTTGCGGCGAGACACCTTCACATAAAGTTCCAGTGCCATTCACGCCGTTATCTTCAAATTTTTGAGAACTCATTTCAGTCATAAGAGGATTAGTGAATTTAAGGTTGCACAACCACCAGTGTTTTTATTGAGACACCATCTCTAGGAAAGCTGTCAACCAAGACTGAAAAGTTTCTTCCTCTCCATGAGACAGACTATCCCCCATCGGACGCCAACAAGGTATTTCATGGCCTTGGGGGAGAGCTGACAGGTACTACACCTTGCTCAAGGTGACTTGGAGGTAGTTATGGCAAAGGGTAACCTCATTATCCCACGTCGAAACTCCATACCCGGTTGCAGTTTACTGTCATACCCAGGACAAAATTATTATCATTATTATTATTGTTGTTGTTATTGTTATTTTTTATTATCATATGTTATATATATATTATATCATTATCATTATTATTATTATTATGATTATTGCTATTACTATTAACAATTCTTGTGTTGTTATCAAATATTATTATTATCATTTATTATTATTATTATTATTTATTATTATTATTATTATTATTATTATTATTATTATTATTATTATTACTATTGTTTTTTATTGTTATTATTTATTATTATTATAATTATTGTTATTACTCTTATTAAATCATCATTAAATTATAATACTTATTTTTATCATTATTGTTATTATCATCATCATCATCATCACCATCATTATATCATGAATATCTTATTATTATCATTAACTACTACTATTTTCATCCTTATTATTATTATCATTATTTTTTTATCGTCAACATTATCATCAATACTTCTATTATCATCATTATAATTATTACTATTATCCTTATTATCATTCTAATGAACACTATTGCTATTGTCGATAATATTATTATTAGCATTATTATTACGATTACCGTTATTATAATTATCATGATCATTATTATTATTAATATCATAATCATTATTGTTATTTTTTATCATTATCATTATCATTATTATTATTATCATTATCCTGACTGCCATTCTTCTTCTTACTACTATTATTATCAATATCACCATCGTAGTCATTCTTTCGATAATACATTTTTGCATACACACACAAAAACACACACATATATATGTAGACAAGGTATGAATGAGAATGAATATCTTCACAATACAAGAGATGTATTTGACCGGTTTCGAATGCGTCTTCGTCAGAAATACATACAACAGAGAATTACATAGAGAATATATATCAGGCGTGAGCTGACAAAATACCTGACTGTAACCTCCTGTTCGTTGCTCGTAGGATTGTTGCTGTGACCTTGGATAATCTGAACTGCCCGATGCCGTGTTTGACATTACTCTCCGTCGCGATGTATGCTGCTTCCATAATTTTTCTTTTTAGTTTGTTCAGTCCTTCATGGACTATTACAGCGTCCTTCCAGTTTGGTAGATGTCCAGCTTCATCTACATGTACCACCATGGCATTGGAAGTTCTGTGGTGACGGATGTCAGCTCGATGTTCGCTGATCCTGGTGCTGAAACCACGGCCTGTTTCCCCAAAGTATGCTGTATCACAACCGCTGCAGGGTATGCGATATACAACACTACAAGGGTTGCTTTCGGAGCTGCTTTTTGTCTAATAATTGTCCATTTTACCATCATGTAACATTTCCCAGGCGATCAGCAGATACTTCGGCAAAACAGTGAGAATCGCCAGCACATCCGGGGAAAAGATACATGACTTAATACGTTGCTGTGGGCGGAGTATACTACTCCGCCCACAGCAACAAAACGAAATCTGGTGTTGTGATCGGCTTCTTCCTCAGAGCACTGAGGATCTGCAGCCCTGAATTTCTCGAGGATGAGGTTGCTATATAATTAGTTCTTTCATGAAACACAAGTATCCTAGAGGCTTCCTGTTAAACCTCAGAAAGAAGGCGAGAGCATACTTGTAAGAGCAGACCCCGCACCCTCTTCTAATAATTGTCTCATTTTACCGTCATGTAACATTTCCCAGGCGATCAGCAGATACTTCGGCAAAACAGTGAGAATCGCCAGCACATCCGGGAAAAGATACATGACTTAATACGCTGCTGTGGGCGGAGTAGTACTACTCCGCCCACAGCAACAAAACAAATCTGGTGTTGTGATCGGCTTCTTCCTCAGAGCACTGAGGATCTGCAGCCCTGAATTTTTCGAGGATGAGGTTGCCTATATAATTAGTTCTTTCATGAAACACAAGTATCCTAGAGGCTTCCTGTTAAACCTCAGAAAGAAGGCGGAGAGCATACTTGTAAGAGCAGACCCCGCACCCTCTTCTAATAATTGTCTCATTTTACCGTCATGTAACTTTCCCAGGCGATCAGCAGATACTTCGGCAAAACAGTGAGAATCGCCAGCACATCCGGGAAAAGATACATGACTTAATACGTGACAAAAAGCAGCCGAAAGCAATCCTTGTAGTGTTGTATATCGCATACCCTGCAGCGGTTGTGATACAGCATACTTTGGGGAAACAGGCCGTGGTTTCAGCACCAGGATCAGCGAACATCGAGCTGACATCCGTTCACCACAGAACTTCCAATGCCATGGTGGTACATGTAGATGAAGCTGGACATCTACCAAACTGGAAGACGCTGTAATGTCCATGAAGGACTGAACAAACTAAAAAGAAAAATTATGGAAGCAGCATACATCGCGACGGAGAGTAATGTCAACACGGCATCGGGCAGGTTCAGATTATCCAAGGTCACAGCAACAATCCTACGAGCAACGAACAGGAGGTTACAGTCAGGTATTTTGTCAGCTCACGCCTGATATATATTCTCTATGTAATTTCTCTGTTGTATGTATTTCTGACGAAGACGCATTCGAAACCGGTCAAATACATCTCTTGTATTGTGAAGATATTCATTCTCATTCATACCTTGTCTACATTTGTCAATATGAATACGGTTCAACACACATATATATATACATATATGTATATGCCGCGGTGGCCGAGTGGTTAGAGCATCGGACTCAAGACTGTCACGACGGCAATTTGAGTTCGAGGGTTCGAGTCACCGGCCGGCGCGTTGTCCCCTTGGCCAAGGAACTTCACCTCGATTGCCTGCCTGGCCACTGGGCGGGTAAGCCAACCCGAGTTGGTGCCGGTCCCAGAACCGGGTAAATAGAGATGGTGTCTCGATAAAAAACACCGGGCAAACGGCAAACCACCGCTCTAAATTGTCAAGAAAATCATGGCCGCGATTGCCGAGTGGTTAGAGCATCAGACTGAAATCTGAGTTCGAGGGTTCGAGTCACCGGCGTTGTTCCCTTGGGCAAGGAACTTCACCTCGATTGCCTACCTAGCCACTGGGTGGGCAAGCCAGCCCAAGTCAGTGCTGGTCCCAAGCCCATATAAATAGAGAGAATGATTACCTGAAATGTAACACCGGCACTCTCCGTGGAAAGGAACTGGGGACCCTACCACGTACTCACTCCAAGAGCATCACAACATGAAAACTACAATTAAGTATCATGCTGTGACCACGGCGGCTCAAACATGAACCTACCGTTCAAGAAAAAAAAATATGCATGTATGCACACACACACACACACACACACACACATACACAAGAAGGGCGCTTACTAAAGATTTCCCCTGACCCATAATGATATACATTTTTATAGGCCATGTGTTGATTTCCAGTCCTTAACTTATAACATTTTCTCTGTTACAGCAGTGAAGGTGCAGTAAGGTGTGAAAATGGAACCATTGGAGTATCAAGCAGTGATCAGGTTTTTATACTTGAATGGCTATACACCACAAGAGACTTCCGATGAAATGAAAGCAACTTATGGGGAGGATGCCCCATCATATTCTGTTGTTAGACAATGGCATCGCAAGTTCAAGTGTGATCGGAAATCTGGGGAAACGGCTCCTATCTTTGGGCAACCCCAATCTGCCATTGATGAATACACCATCAATCAAGACTGCCATTTTGGAAGATCACATTATAACCGTATCAACTAGTCCAATATGTCAATATTAGTGCTGAGTCTGTGACCACCTGCATATACAAAAGTTGTGTTCTCAGTGAGTTCCCAGGCTACTCACACCTTTCCAGAAGTAGGCACGAATCCATTGTTCCAAGGCTCTTTTAGCCATGTGTCAAGAAAACAGGAGAACTTTATTGACAGACTAATCATACTGAAATCAAGTCCATCACTATGATCCAGAAATTAAGGCCTAGTCAAAACAATAGAAGCACTTTGATTCATCACCCCCCAGATAAGCATGTGTTACACCCTCGGTAGGCAATGTCATGCTTATTTTTTTTTGGCCAGTATGGTGTAGTGATGATGGATTCACCGGTAAAAAAACTACACATACAGGAGCTTACTACGCTTCACTGCTGTAGAAATTGCAGGAGTCTATCAAAAGCAATGTTGACCAAAGGTTCACATTATCACTATTGCCCAGATGGAAGTGTGGCCTTGTGGCTACAACATCCCTCCTCATCTCCTGATTTTGCACCATCTGACTTTCAACTCTTTCTGTGCATGAAGTAATTTCTGGAGGGCAAAAAATACAAGATGATGAAATACTGCTTTCTGAAGTCACTGCATGTTTTCAAACGCAACTTGAGATCTTCTGCAAATGAGGAGTCCACATCTGCATAATGGGAGATGTGTGTCACCTGCAGAATGCTTTTGAATTAGAATGCTTTTGAATTAGAATGCTTTTGAAGTTCTCAAGCTATTCAGGAGAGCCTGATCCAGAAGGGAATGAGAGGAAAGCTCCTGGCTTGGATAGGTGACTATTTCAGGAACAGAGCAGCCAAAGTCATATTCCAAGGTCATCTAGATGCAACTAGAAAATGGAACACCTCAGGGTGGGGTCCTCAGTCCAGCCCTTTTCAACACCTCAATGTCCTGCATCCTCAACATACAGCTCCCAGTGGGGTGCAAGATATCTGCAGCCAAATCCAAAGTCAAAACATTTAAGGCACAAGTCTTAGAATTCAGGGAATGGAATCATTACCCCAAGGTATTGGGGTAATGATTCCATTCCCTGAATGGGGTAATACCTTGGGGTAATGATTGACCGGACTCTCTCCTTTAAAAAGGAGGTCCTATACTTGGTTGACCAAACCAAAGCAAGACTGCCTGTCATGAGAGCAATGTCTATAGACACATAGGAGCTAGACATAAAGTACCAAGTTCATTCTATGTACATGCCATCTGTCCCATTGTAGACTATGCTTCTGTCTCACTGATTGCAGCAAAGCCAAGATTAAGAGAAAAATTGGAGACAGATCAAGAAGAAGCTGCCAGGATCATTCTAGGTGCACCAAGGCGGACGAAGGCCCTCAACCTCCTCATGAGGACCTTCTCCCCCTGGAATCTCCCCCTGGATCATGAATCGACCTGGCATCTCAGTTACTTTCAAAGGTCATCCAAGCTCCCAGGAACACAAACACGAGACAAAAATACTCTGATGTCTAGAACAAGAGCATGAGCTGTTTGCAAACAACTCCTGGCTGTCTGACACAGCCAGGGTGTTGATACACTATCAGCTCAAAGAACTATTTGCCAAAGCCATGGACTCCCCCCACCCTGCCTTTATTGAAGCCCTGCCGTGAGCACAAACCTTCATCGAGTTCTCTGTTATGAGAAAGAATCAGTACACCATGCCTAGTCTAAAGGCAGAAGCTGAGAGGGTCATTGCAGCCATCACTCCTCCAGGTAGTAGAACCTACTTCACGGATGGATCAGTTGATCCCTAAAACCACACTGCAGGCGCTGGCTTTGCAGCAAGGAATGCCACACAAACCATGAGGGTAACAGGCAGAAGCAGTTGCGATCGTGGGAGCCCTAGCCCATGCATCCCTGAGGGAAGGACACATGATCATCATACAGACTCCAGGGCAGCCATTGACTGTCTACAGCAACTCCCACCTATGGTTTCTGGTAGACACAGGAGAGGAAGTCAGCCTCATTCCTGGATCCCACAAGGACAAGCACTCACTTGCTTCTAGCACGTTGGAGGCTGCCAACTGTTCACCTATCAATGTATGCAGCGAGCATTCCTTAACACTCCTTTTCAGCTGACATGGATATTCCTGGTCGCTGATGTACAGCAGCCAATTCTCTGAGCAGATTTCTTTGCACATCATGGACTCACTGTGGACCTTAGGCGGAAGTCTCTCATGCGCCAGTCAAAAGCCTTGCACCTATGCCTCATCGGGCCTGGTATGCATCCCCCAGTGCTGCCCAACCAATGTGCCTATAGTGCTATGCTCATCCACAGCAAAGTCCAGCATTGGAGTCGCACCTGCATTGATCACAGTACAGCACAGTAAAGTTCACTGGCACACTAATCTCCCCCGCAGGTGTTCCTCATACCAGATTGCCACTTTGAACATGTACACCTCCCAGCCGACCAGGGTTACATCTATGTCCTGACGATGATTGACTGGTTTACCAGGTGGCCTAAGGCCACACCCCTCCAGGATATGACCACCACCACCATTGCCAAGACCTTCATCACCACCTGGATATCTCGCTATGAAACTCCTGCGACGGTCACTACCGACCATGGTTCTCAGTTCGAGTCTGAGCTCTGGAGGTAACTGATGATTTTTCTCAGATCAAAGCAAATCCGGACAATGGCATACCATCCTAGTGAGGAACTTTTCCTGTCGCCAAGCAGGATGGTAAAACTATCACTCTCCGTCACCTGTGAGGAGATGACACAATCAGCATCGACCATTGGAAGGCAGCGCATCTCCAAGAACAATGCAAAATTTCGAAGGTTCCTTTCGCGACCGCTACACTGGAAGGGGAATGCTGTGGTGACCACCCCACAGTGAGCTTTTGCACTTCACCACCAAACAAGCTTGTCAAGCAAGACAAAAAGGATCCCCCAGTCCTGCAGTCTTGTCATCGGTTGGATGACACCATCCTTGACGACGAGAGTAGCGGCTCCGAGATCGACGTCGAAGTCATTCCCGAAGCCGAGGAAGGAGCAGTTGTCATGCTTCCTTTTAGGGGGCACTTAGGACAGTGCAAAATTATTGGGAATTGGTCCATCGATTCGCAGAACTTCTGCCCTGTGTCTTACTCGCAAGACTCTCTCCCTGACCTCGAGTAGCCATTGATCTAGGCTCGATCACGGAACCGCTACCGGGATCAGATTACACCACGCAAGGTAAACCCAGGTAAAATGGATCTACCCTGCTATACTAACGATCGTTCAAGCAAATGTAAGGTCATTTTTCTCGATCTGAAATATACAAGAACGCCCTGATGTGGTCCTACTGAATTCTATATCCATCATGAATGGCTATAGAATTCGGCACTATGGTTACACATACAGATAATTAGGAGACGGAATGCAAATGGGGCCTTGTATCCTCATAAAATCCACCATCACTCACGAGTTCCTCACCCTCTCATTCAGCCACCCTGACTTCATGGCAGCCAGGATATTCACCCAACAGGGCCCCATTATCCTTTCCACTGCCTATATAAAACCAAACACTAATTTGCCTCTTGCAGACTTCAACAAACTATTCAATTATACAAACCTCCCAGTTTTCTTTGCCGGAGATATCAATGCTACCCAAATGACACTACACCACAGCACTATCAATGCACATGGTAGGCAACTCTTTTCTAATTTTTTGAAACCAAAAGACTCCCCTACATAGGACCCGACCTCATACACACCCAGAGGAAAGGGCCGCCCTGATATCGTTTTCGGGAACAGGGCAGCACTTGCCTACCACACACACCTACAACCTAGTCCGAATGTTGGTTCAGACCACATGCCAATTAAAATTTCCACATCACCAATACTAAACAGAGAAAGACGATCTTTCCGTTATAACCAAGCAGACTGTGAGTCGTTTAAATCCAAATTAGATGACCAAAACTTTCAACTTAAACTTGATGGGCTCAATTCAGAAGCAATAGATGGGCATTGGAATTACACCTTTGCCTTCATCGCCTCAACTATGCTGAGCAACATCCCCAAGTCTCAGTATAAAACTCGGATATTATTTCAGCCATCTGAAAGGCCAAAACGTCTCCTGACCTTCTTTTGATGTTGTTTCACTCAAAATTTAAACAGATTAAACCATGTTCGATGGAACTTATCTATTCTAAGAAGACACGTCATCGATAGTCTTGATAACAACCGATAAAAATATTGGACAATTTTAGTTAAAAAAGTAGAATGTAACAGAGTTTGCAATCCATGGGAATTTTGGCAAAAAATTCATTCATGATAATGTAAAAGTTTCAAATCCCGTGGATGTTATCAAAATGTTTGAAGAACGTTGGGCCAAAGTTTTCTACCCTCACCCTCCTCATCCCCTGTTCACTCACAGAATTCAAGAAATTGATACCTGGAGTCGAGAGAACAGGGTAGAAACTAACCCAGAGCCAATTATCTGACTGGATAATTTGGATGACACCTGGAAATTCACAGCCCCCATCTCGTGTGAAGAAGTAAAACAAAAAATAAAGAGGTTTCCTGGTAAGGCACCAGGCTCCTCACAGATCGGATGCGACACTCTTATTCACCTTCCTGATAACCTTATACAAGCTATGACTGACCTTTATAATGCCTGTCTCACTATCAGCTATTTACCCTCTCCCTTTAAGACTGCTTAAGTGACCCTCATTCCTAAGCCACAAAAAGACCTGACTGACCCCAAGAGTTACTATTAGTCTACTCGAGACATTAGTCAAAACTTTCTAAAAAATCATAAACACTCGACTAAAGTGGTATCTCAAAGACCTTACACCTCACACAAACAATTCAGCTTTCGCTCGCATCGCTCGACGCAAGACGCACTCAACATAAACACAAACTACATAAACGACAACAAAGACTGACGACTAAAGACTGTTCTTGTCACCAAAGATGAGTGAGCCTTCGACACGGTCTGGCATGCTGGCCTGAAGTACAACCTGTGCACATTCAACTTCACACCTTTATTCAAAAAGTTACTCTGCAGTTTTCTTGATGACTGCAGATTAAAATTAAAATTCTTAAACAAAGTTTCAGGCACCATTTCAATGCACACTGGAGTACCTCAGGGCAGCATCCTAAGTCCAATACATTATACACAAACGACCTACCAGACCCCGCACACACAGACTCACTTACTATCCTCTATGCTGCCGACTGTATGCACTTAGCTCGACACAATGCGCTTTCAGGTTAATGACGAACTCGACACCGTCTCGAGATGGGAGCATAAATGGCGTATCAAGACTAATGCGACAAAAACAAAAGTTCTCTTTGTAAGACCACGAAAACTTCCTCCTTACAACATTTACCTCAACACCTTCGATAGACTACAAGCACCTGTCCAATCAGATCCTCTTGTACCATCCTTGGTTTAACCTTTGATACCTACTTTCGATTCCACTTTCATATCAATTCAAAGTCCGCCTTGGCAAGAAAACCTTACATTTGCTTTATCGATTTAAAACTGCGGCCCCACTCACGAAGCTGCATCTATACAAAACACCGATAAACCCCCCACAACAATCATTCCTCCCCCCAAAAAAACTAAACAGCCCCACATCTTTCAGAATAAACAACTCAGAGGGGACATAAAATTGGGATCAGATTAATCAAACCCAAAAATTTTTCTTTTTTTTAAAACCCGACATTTCTTCTCCCAACCCCCCCCTTTTCAACACTTTGGATAGACTCAACACCTCTTTTTTCCCTGGAACTGGGTTTACACTTTTTTTTTTCTTTACATGGGCCGAAGAAACTTACTTTTTTTTAATTTGCGCACCCCCGAAGCCCCTTTCCCACCCTATTTTCACCCTTTTCCCCTTTCCCCACCTTTTTTTTTCAGTTTTTTGCTTTTTTTTTCTCTCACTTTTTTAATATTGTGATTTTTAAATCTAATTAAAGTTTCCTCTTCTTTTGCAAAAACCCTCACTCCCCACTTTTAAATACTTTATCTCCACCCCCTTTTGTGCTGGAACCCTATACACCAAATTCCTTTGCTGGGGAGACCCAACACCACCCTTACCACTACTCTTCTTTTCCCTTTTCCCCCAGGTCATTTTTGTGTGGTTTTTCAACCGGTGAAAAATGTCCCCGCCCAGTCGTTACCCAATCATGACGGGGCCCGCAGGTCGTGTCTCTCCGTAAGTCGTCCTCCCGAAAGGGGAAACCCTTCTGTTGAACAGGGGGGAAGGGCCCAAACCCCCTGATTACGCCACCTCTGACTTCAACCCCAAAAAATGGTTGCCGGGAATAGCCCTAAGCCACAGTCAAGGAAGTTGTGCATGGAGCCACCGCAGCTGCGCCAAAACATTAATTTTTACCCCAACCTTCCGTTAACCCGAGAACCCACTGTTGTTCGGTATAAGGGGGTTTTTTCGGCTGCGCGCCCTTACCCCTTCCCACGAGTACGCCGCGGGGGGGCACCTCCAGTGCGGCACCCACTAAAGGTCATATTTTTCTCGCCCTTACACAACCCCCGCGCCCCAGGACACCCCACCAAACACAAAAGATTAAAGATGGCCGGGGCCCCCCCCACCCTTTTTCCTCCTTTCAAAAAACCCCCTACAGCTATTGCCTAAAGTTTTACCCTGCGTGCTGGGTTAAGCCCGGCTCGTTTTTTTTGTCAAAAAATTCTTTTTCCTTCACCCCTTTCCTTTCCCTACCCCCTTCTTCCTTCCCCTTTTCTTTCCCAAAACTTTTTTTCTTGTTCGCAAATTTGGGGTGCTGGTCTCTCCCCGCTGAGAGCCCCCTCTCCGGACAAATCTCTGACAGACATGTTTTGTTGATGTCATTTTTCCTTTTAAAGCGCAAGTCTCACCGAGTCAACCGTGCTTTGCTTTTTTCTTTGCCACTAGAAGCCATGTATGGCTTCAAAAAATGACTGCCGTACCCTGAGCTTGCACGTTTCATCATTTGTATCTCTTTTTTGTGGGGGGTTTATATGCTTGCCAAAAAATAAGCAGTATTTCATCCCTCACGCCCCTACCCACCACCGAGTCCAGCAAGGGAAGCTGTATTTTAAACTAATGTCAACACCCGGGGGGGTGGAGGATTTACGCGCCAATGGCTGTTGTACCCCATCACGGATCAGGTGAGTGCCAACGGCGACATTGACTCTTGACCCTAGACCCCAAAGAAACACCGATTGATCGCCCTGGCCGAGACCCAACCACCGGTTTTGCTGGAAAAAGGGCCCAAAAAGAGGCGTGTTCTACCGCAGTACTACTCCATGCACGGCATCGCTCAACCTCCGGGACTCCCGTCCCACAGTGAAAGGGGAAACACATGGGTAGGTGTGATCCTCTGGGAAAAACGAGGGGAGCCCTTTCACCTAAAAGGTAGACATCTTTTGTTTGGAACCCTTTTTCCTCCCCCCCCAGTGAAACACCCCCCAAAGGTTTGATCACCTCTACCCCTGCACCTCAAGAAAGGGTTTTCCAGTGACAGCCCACGAGTGTTTGCAATCCTAAATTTCCGGGGCTTAAAGGGGCACCTCGATGTTACCCTCAGGTCTGGGGAAGCAGTGATTGGCGGGGGGCAAATCGCCAAAAAAAAAAACCTCCCTTTATCGAGTGCAAAACCCCCTCGCGGGGTGGTCATAAGGTTGTGCATATGTCTAATAATATATATATATAAATATATATATAATAATATATATATATTATATATATTAATATATTATATATTATTATATATATATAAATATATATGCATTATTATGTATTATTAATTATATAATATAATATTTTTAATAATATGATATAATATGTATATATGTTGTATACACCACCCACACACACACCCCCACCACACACAAAACACACCCCAAATATATATTAATATATATATATTATATATTATAATATTATAATAAATATAATTTTAATTAAATTTTTAATATAAATATATATTATATTTAATATTATATTTTATATAATTAATATATATATTATATATAAATTTATATGTATAAAGTTTCCAAAAATCAAACTTCTTACTGTTTCTCTTATTCCCCTTTTCCCTTTTAATCGCACCTCCGTCGTTTTTTCCAACTCCCCTTTTGTAATCTGTTTTTATAGACAGATTACAAAGGTGAGTTTGTCATTTGTCCCCTGTTATCGGTACCCCTTCGATCAAGATTTTCCCTCTTGACCTAATTTCTCCTACCCCGTCTCTTCTTGTTCAATACGCTTCCTTCCCCTTTCCCTTTTCCCTTTTCTTTTTTCTCTCCTTATCCCTTTTTTCCATAAAATTTATACGCTGTGTGGACTGCCACGCTGCTTCAATCAAGCTGATCTTGTTTTCCTGTTATCAACACAATATCGTGTCCCGCCTGGCCCATTAGTCTCCTTCTCGGAGGATTTTGCAGTTCTCCTACGGGCGTCCACCCTTTGTCTTTACGCTGTCTGTGCTTTATCATTTTCGTTTCGTTTTTTTTTCCCTTTCTTACATATTTATACTTTCTTCTCGATGACGAAGACCTTGACTCTGACCAAATCTTGAAGTAAACGTTAGAGACGAATAACAAAGTCTCGGTAAGCTTCTGGTAAATGGAAACAGTTTCGGAATACGGGAGTACTCTAATACATAAAAATAACAACAATAACAATAAAAAAAACATAATGATAATAACAAAGAAACCATAGTTCTCAGGCACCTTTGTTTAGCCAAAAAGATGAGACCAAAAAAGAAGAAAGAAAGTGTATGCGTAAAAAAAACACATAAGGGGAAACGATAAAAAGATGAACTTTTTAAAAACAAAAGATTTTCAGGGTGGCTCGATACGCGAAAATTAAAAGGTCCTTGAAAAAAAAGGAAAAGGAAAAAAAAAACAAAAATTATGTAACTTATATAAGGGAGGACATTCTTTCTGAGTGCTGGCTAAAAGCAAAAAAAATTTAAAACCCTGATTTCGATGAAAAAAAGGGTTAAAAAGCCCCCCAAAAATTACCGCCTGTGAGTCGTGATCTATACACTTTCAAATCACATCTCTGAACCTCCGACCAAGGAAAAAGCATCCTTTAAGTCAAATAGCAGAGAAAGGGAGAGAGAAAAGGTGCGCTTATGCATTGTAATTCTTGTTTGGGAAAACATTTGAATCTGCAAAGATTTGAACAATTCACAAACTTATAAAATAGGTCCATGGTAGAACCAGAAAGAAAACGGCATAAAAGGAAGTTTTGCAGACAGCTTCATTCACGAGTCAAAAAATAAAGGGGGTTTGTGTGTGTCACCCTTGAGGCTCCTTTGTTGGGGGAGGCCTTCCCCAACTTTCCTTCTTTTTTTTGGTTTCATTTTTGGGGTTTTTGGGCCCTCCCCCACCGCGGGGCCCCATGCGATTGGCGGGTTTATACGATAAAATATTTGTATTCTTAGACAAAGTGACAGGTGGGGGCCAAACACTGGCCTTGCTGCCCAGGGCGCCGTATCTGGGTTTGATTTACTAGAATTATTTAAATCCGAGCATGCGCGCGCGCCCCCCGGGGGGGGGGGGGGCGTATTGAGCACGCTCGCTGATTTTAAAAAATAAATTACCAAATTATTTGGTTGGGGGAATATTTAGGTCCTTTGGGAAAAAAAACTTTCCCTTTTGGCAATCAAGTGCAAGCTAAAGAATCAACGGAATGTATCATTTTAAAAAAAAATAAAACATTTGATTAAATGAAAAAAGGGTTTGAACATGTCCTACAGGCAAAGTACCGACCGGGGGGCAGGAGAGGTAAATCCATGAATAATGAACCAAAAGAGGACAAGGCCTCGGCTAATGACAGGATAGCAGAATGGAATAATAAAGTTTTGAGCCACATTTGAAACGAGAGGCGCAAGACCTCGCAGCGGTAGTAGCATACGACGACGATGATACCCCCCCCCTCTCTGTCTCTCTCCCCTTTTCTTCCTCTCCTCTCTCTCTCCTTTCTCTTTTTTTTTTCTCTCTCTCTCTCTCTTCCCCCCCCCCCCCCCTCTCTCTCTCTCTGGCTTTTTCTATCGTCTAGTAACTTGACGGGTTGTATAATGTAATGCTAGAGACATATATGGGATTGGTTATGTATTACACACGGGTTGTGATAATTAAATTATTACCTTACACAGATTGTTATAATGATGTGAGGACAATATACCACTGTTTTTTTTTGTAATAGGGCACCCAAGTGAAAAAAATTATAATATTTTTTTGTACGATTTGTATATCAACACTTTAATGTTTTGCGTCTGTTCCATTTTATGGGCGGGGACCAGGGACAATTTCATTTATCTGCTTTTGTGAAAATAAAAAAGTATTAGAAAATTTAACGATTTTAAAACCTAAACAAATTCTTCATTAAACATCAAAACACAAACATCATAGAATGCTCATTATATGGATAATCTTACTAGATATAAAAAATAATAAAAATATTCACATTTCCTGACAAAAATTAATGGCCCTGTTTTAGCCATCCACGGTGCAACATAAACCACAAGACGATTGTGCTGTATTTCAGAAAGAATGAAAAATTACGTACAGAGAAAAACCTCGGAAACTAAAAAGACCAACACTTTTTTTTAAGGCATTAAGCATACGATATTTTTTTAATTTCTTTAGAACTTTTTTATCTGATATAAAAAATATACCGTTCACTAACTGCTTTTTAAAGGACTAGTGATGATGATTTAAAAAGAGTAGTTTTGTTCCGATTCAAGGGTAGGAAGGAAAGAGTGCAGGGGCGTGCAATTTTTTTTTATTTGTTTTGTGTGTTGTGTGTGTGTGTGTGTGTGTGTGTGTGTTTGTGTGTGTGTGTTTGTGTGTGTGTGTGTGTGTGTGTGTGGGGGCCCTTTTTAAACCCTATTAACCTATATATATTCCAATGTGCAGTAAAAAATATTTCCCAAATCACTTTCTAAAAAAAGAAAAAAAAAAATGTTTCTATCCGAAGGATACCCCTTTAACCAAAATTCGCAAGAGGCAACAAAAGATTCAGAAGCGGATCTGGCAACAAGGGGAAAAGGGCTTTCGGGAAATTTGGGAAAACTTTTATTGTACGTCAAATAATTTATGAATTTTTATCCTCTTCCCAAAAAGTTTTTTGGGAGTAGAAAGGGGACGGATGAAAAAGGGAGGAAAAAAACGCTAAGGAAACTAGTGAGAGTGAAGCCGATAAAGTTAACGGAACAAGAAAAAAAATAATAAAGGGTGGCAAGACAAGGAAAAAAAAAAATGAAGGAATATCTCGTAGCCCCCAAGGATCCCCGGGCATCGAGGTTTTGCCATATAGGATTTTGTAGTTGGATTTTTTTTTTCCCCCTGTCTACTGTCTATTTCCTATCCTAAGTGGGGTGTGTGTGTGTGTGTGTGTGTGTGGGTGTGGTGTGTGTGTGTGTTGTTGGGGGTTTTTTTTAAGTGTGTATTTTTGAAAAATAAAAAAAAACCTAAACACCCCAAAATCATGCTAGAAAAGAATTTGGGCAGGGGCCCCCTTGCCATTGGATCCCTTCCTAACTAACCGGGGTTCGGGGGTTTGAAAAAAAAACATCATAACACAAAACCACACACCAAAAAAAAAACCAAAAAAAAAAACAAAATAATTATATATATATATATTATATTTATATATATTAATAAAATTTTTTATATTTTTTTTATATATTTTATAAATTTTTATAAAAATTATTTAAAAAATTATAAATATATATATAAAAAAATATATTAATATATATTTATATTATATTATTAATTTTTTTTTAATTTTTATATATTATATTTTTTTTAAAAATATTTTAAAAAAAAAAATTTTTTTTTTTAATTTTAAAATTTTTTAAATAAAATATAATTAAAAAATATAATTTAAAAAAAAAAAATATATTAAATAAATTTTTATTTTATTTTAAAATTAATTTAAAATAACAATTTATATTATTTTTAATTTTAAAATTTAAAATATTTTATATAAATTTTTAAAAAAAAAAAATTTTATATTATAATATATTTTTTTTATTTTAAAAAATAATAATATATAAAAAAAAAAATTTTTTAAAAAATAAAATTTAAAAAAACCCCAAAACACCAAAATAAAAAAAAAAAAAAATTAAAAAAAAAACCCAAAAAAAAAAAAAAAAAGAAATTTTTTTAAAAAAAAACCCTCCCAAAAACACAAAAACCCCAAAAACCCCACCAAAAAACCCCAACAAACCCCAAAAATCCCCAAAACCCGTAATTTGAAAACCCCGTAAATTAATAAGCCTTTTGGGAAAACCTTTCCCCCTTTCCCAAAAAGGGCGCCCCCCCTACTTTACCACAACAAAAAATCTTTCTTCGTGTCTTTTCCAAAAAAAATTCAAAAATAAATTTTTTTGGTTCCCCAAAAAAAGGTTTTTGTAAAAAAAAACTTAAGCTTTTTCTTAAAAACCTTCCGTTTCAAAATTTCTAAAAATGGGCCCAAATCCTTAAATTTTTTTGTCCCCCTTTCGTGCGAAAAAAAACAAATTTTTTTTGCTTGGGAGGGCCAAGGGCTGTTTCCTTTTTCGGGAAATTCTAATAAATTTTTTTCCTTTTTTTTCCCCCACAACAAAAATCTTTTAACTTTTTTTCCTTTTTGTTTTTTTTTTTTTTGGGGTTTTCCCCTTAAAATTGGCAAAAAAACGTTGTCTGGGGTTTACTTCCGGGGTTTTTTCCCCTTTTGGGTCCCCTTTTTTCCCCTTTTTTTCATTTTTTCCCCCCCCACACTTTAAAAGTTCCCCATTCCCCCTTTGGAAAAGAAAACCCCTTTAAATCCCCCCCCCCCCCTGTCAAAAATTGGCAGGCAGGTTCCCATTTAAAATTTTGGGGGAATCTCTTTTAAAATTTTTTCTTGGCCAGGGATTCCCCCCCGGGGGTTGAGGGTCCGAGACTTTTTTAATTTCCGCCTCGGGGGAAATGGTAAAAGTTCCCAATCTAAATGGAACCCAAAAAAAGGAAAATTTAAAGAAAATTTTTTTAAAATTTTTAGGGGGCCAAAAAAGAAAAAAAACCCTTTTTTAAAGGTGGCCCATAACTTTTAAACGGTGCCAAGTGGGGAAATTTTCCCGCCTTTGGAAACAACTTTTAAGGGCCCCAAACCTTTTTGGGAAAAGTTTGGTTTGGTTCCCTTTGAAAGGGGAGAGTTTTGGGGTAAAGTCCGTGCTTCTCGAAACTTCCATTCAAAGGGGGGAAAGGGGGGTTAAAGGGGGGACCCGGGAAAAAAAAAAATTCTAAATTAAACAGGGAGGGGAAAAGGGGGTAATTTTGGGGAAAGGGGGAAAAAGGTTTTCCCCAGGGGGGCCGTCCCAGAAATCCCCCCCCCCCCTCCGTGGTATCCGGACCCCCCGGAGGGCTTTTCTCTCCCCAAAGGGAGCGGAAACTTAAAGTCGGTTGGGTCCCCTTGGGCTTGGGGGTCCCGTTAGACCCTTTTTGGGGCGGGGGTTTTTTTTAATTCGTAAATCGGGGGGATTTTGTCTTGTTTTTTTTTAAAAAAATTTTTTAGATTTGCCAGGGAAAAAATTCATGTTCCGGGGTTTCCCCTCCTATTGTGGTTTTTGCGGTTTAAACCAAACGAAAGGGCCCCTCTTTAACCCAAATTAAAAACCCCTCTTTTCCCATACAAAGGGGCCTCCCAATGAACGGATGCAAGGGCCCCCAACCCCAAAGTTTTTAACCTGCGGGCAAAAAATTTTTCTCTTTAAAACCTTTTAAATTTGGTTTTTCCCCCTTTCGTCTGTAAAAAGGTTTAATTTTTTCCCCCCGGATTGCTTTCCTTTTTCTTAACTTTTGGAAATTTTTTTTTACCACAATTGGGGGAAAATTGGGGTTAAAGTTGGCCGGCCCTTGGCACCCAGCCCTTTTTTCCCCGCTCTTTCTTCTTATAAAGAACGTCTGTTGTTTCCCCCATGCCACCCCCCGGGAAAAAACAATTTTTTACTGGGCCCCCCCCCACCTTCCCTTTCTTTAATTAATCCTTGCCCCTTTTACAACCCCCTTCCCCCCCTGAAAACCACCTTTTCGGTTTTTTTTATTTTTTATTGGTTTTTTCGCAAAAGGGCCCCGCCTTTTTGGAATCTTAAAATTTTATCCAAACTCGATTTTGGGGAAGAGGTTTTGGGGCCCCTGGGACTTTTAAACCCGAGTAACCGTTTCCGCTTCATTTGAAAACCCCGGTAGAAAAAAGCCAAATTTTCCCCCAAAATTTAAAAAAAAGGGGAATGGTTTCCCCCCTCGTTCCCCCTTTGCCCTTTTTGTGTTTTTGGTTTTTTTTAAGCAAATCACATTTCATCTACTTGCTGTCTTCGCTTTTGGTGTTTTTCTTCCCTCCCCTTTTGATTTCAGGCCTTTCAAAGGCTTTTGGGGCCCCCGCAGAAAGGGAAGGGAAAAGGAATTTTAAAAAATAAAACCAATTTTCCCCCCGGGTCCTTGGGAACCTAGGGGAGAACACCCTTACTTAAACCTTTTCCGGTTTTTTGGAAAAAATTTGCCCCGCAATTTGTTTTAAATTGGGGGGCCCAAAATGCAATAACCAGGGGCCCCTTGGGGGGGGTTTTTTAACGGCAGGAGGGTTTTTTGCCCCCCGGGGGTTTGGTCCTTTCATTTTTTTTCTTGCAGTTTGCAAAAAAGGGGGAAAGTAGTTTTCCCCATTTTGGGGAAACCCCCCCCCTAAAAGGACGTTTTTAAAGCATTTGATTTTGGTCCTTTTTCCCGGGGCAAGGCCCAAAAAACCTCCTCAAAAGGGGTTTCATTGCCCTCCCGAAGGGGGAAGATTGGGGCTTTAGTTCATTTTTCAAGGCCCGGTTTTTTTCGCGCCCAGCGGGGGGTTTTTTTTGGCCTTAATTTTCCCCGCGCTTTGGATTTCCTTGGCCTTTTTGCGGGGAGGATTGCCCCTAACAGGGGAAAAAGGGGGTTGTTCCCCTTTCTATTAACAATAAAACTGTTTTTTTTTTCATTAAGATTTTGGAGGGCGTATTTAAACCCCCCTAAAATTTCCCTTCCCGAGGGGGATTGGGCCCCGTTACAAACCCTTTTTTGGGGGCCCCCTTAATTTCCATTTCCTTCCTTTTCCCAGACCTGAATTTTGGACCATTTTTGCGGGATAAGGAACCGCCCATCAGTTTGGAAAGGGCCCAAAGGAAAAAAATTTCCCCCCAAAGGGAAAAAAAAAAAAGGGGGAAACCAGAGTTTTTTGGAAGGGGAGGACGGACCCTCAGTTTTTCCCTCCTAATAGCCCCCCCTTTTTTTAGGGAAAACCCAGAACCGGGCAAAAACTTTTTAAATTTCACCCCCTTTGCCCCAAACCCCCCGGGGGGGAAAAAAAAAAATTTTTGGGGGCCAGTTATTTCCCTTATTTATTTTTCCCGTCCCCTTTAAAAGTGCTTAATTTTTTTTTTTTTCTTAAAACAAGCTTTCCCAAATCCGCAAAATTATGGGATTTTAAGGGGTTTTATCACAACGTTCCCAAGTTGGGGGGTTTCCCCCAAAAAAATTTTTTTTTTTTGTGGGGTTTTTTTGAATCCCGGAAAAATTTGGGTTTTAAAAAACCCCGACCTTGGCCCAAGTTATTCGGGGAAATTTTGTGCCGGGGGGGAAGTTTTAAAACCTCAAACCAAAGTTACAAAAAGGGGTTGATTGTAAACCACATTTTTCCCAATTTTCGAGGGGGGGAAAAAATGCTTCCCCCTTTTAAAAGGCCCCAAAAGTCCCATCGTAAAAATTTACATTCCGGTTTTCCGGAAAACTGTTACATTTTTTTTCCCACTTAGGTTGGCAACAAAACCTTTTTCTGGACAATTTTTCTTTTTAAAGGGGAATTGGGGGGTTTATCAAAAGGGGGGTCCCCCAAAAAATTAAAATTTTTTAGGGGTCCCCCCTTTCGGATGGGGAAAATTTCAAATAGGTTTTGCCCGCTAGAACAAATGGACCCTAATTTTTAGGAATCACATGGGTTTAAAAAATTCCCAAATTTTTTTGGGGAAGGGGGGGAAAGGCAAGGGGTTTGGCCTCTTTCCCCCTCCCTCCCCTCATCTTCTACCTTTTTCCCCCCGTTCCCCCTTTCTTCTTCCTCTCCATCCTCCTTTTCCCCCCCCCCTTTTTCCCTTCTTTTTTTTTTTCCCCCTTTCCCCCTCCTCCTTTTTCTCTAATTGGTCCCAAACCTTTTCCCTTTTCTTTCCTTTTTTTTTCCCCCCCCTTCTATTCCCCCTTTCCTTTTTTTTTTTTTTTTTGGTGCCAGGGGGGGCAAGGGGGGTGGGCTCGCCATGGTTTAAATTTTAAATTTTTGGCAAAATATTACAAATTTTAAAATTTTTTTTTCAAAAAAATTTTTTTTTGCAACTTGTGGTATTCAAAAGGCAGGACAGTTGATTCGTAACCGATTTCATTTTCCGCGATTAATAACGAGGGTAGGGAAACACGTCAAGTCTTACAAGATGTGCCCCTTGTACAAGGGTCACACAAGCGATCCCACGCCTGCGCTAAAATTCGACATTCCGGATTTTCCTTGGCAGACACTGTTACACTTTGTCTGGTTTCACAACATTATGGTCTGGCAACAAACACATAATAATGTTCATGGACAATTTTTCTTGCTACTGTGAATTGGTGGCGGTTTCATCAAAGGCTGCTGTGCACGTCATGAAAGCATTTTATGACGTAATGTGTTATCACGGATGTCCACAACATTTAAGCTTGGATAACGGTATCGAGTTTGCAAATCAGGTGTTAGCCAGTCTCACGCAGTAGCTAAATGTGACGCAGGTGAACGTTTTGCAGGCTAATGGCATCAGGGGAACATTTAATGGACTCAATTCTCACCATTTTTGCGTCAATTGGTGGACGACGGCAAGGACGATTGTGACGCTCTTCTCCCCACCGTCCAGTCGCCCATCAGCTCTATCTATCACTCTTCCCTGGGCGATAGTCCGCCCTTTCTTCTGATGGGGCAAGACAAGTGGCTACCATACAAACTCCTGGAGATGAGACCTCGTCCCTTCTATGCGGACAACTATGCTGAGTATTTGGTTTCTCAGCAGCAGCGAGCGTTTCAGCAAGCAAAGGCACTCCTGACCAGGTCTCATGACAGAATAATTGAGTACCAGCATAAGATCACTCGTGCAAAGACTGTTGGGGTCAGTTCCTTGGTATTTAGGAAAACCCATGCACATAATACTATTCGGCCTAAGCTTAGTCCATTATTTGTGGGTCTCTACAAAGTTGTAGCAGTAAAGAACAACAAGGTAGGGTGCAAGTCTGTCGCTGATGGCTCTGTCCAGTGGTTTCATTTTGACATCCTGAAGCTGGCTAATCAGTATTATCAGTGTCAGGAATCATGATTGTCCTCTCAATTGTCATCCTTACTGAGATATATCATCCTGTTTTCCTTTTACTTGCATCAGTCCTCGAGAGTTAGTGAGTTAGTCAGGTATTTGTGTTACTGCTGTAGAGATTTATTTCTATCTTTGCTCTAACAATACGCTCATTAGCTGCGATTGCATGCATTACCTGCATTGCTCATTCTTGGACTGAACATTATCATCCCATCCTTTTTTTTTATGGGCTCTCTTCTAACTGGTTATTGTGATATATTCTTTGTGCTGATTTTGTGAGTTGTGAGTGA
>NC_051394.1:26964875-26984875 GCF_015228065.2 Penaeus monodon
TTTGTTTGGATTAAACAGCGCTCCTTTTATTCTACACTCGTACGTGAGAATCCGGCGCGTGAGAGCGCTTATTGGAATGGCAGCTTACTTTGGGAGATTTCTTAGCACTCCTGCCGCCCCTTTTTCGTTCTTCTTTATTTCATTTTATTATTAATTTATGGACTGTACTCTAGCTCCCTTTATCCTTTACTAATAGCAGAAAATTAAAAAATAAATATAAGAGAAACAACGCAAGATTGCTCATCAGGTGTATGTACGAGGTGACGTATGTGTGTTTATATCCATGCACATGCCGGCGTATGCAAGATAATTCATGGAAACAAAATCATTTTCGTCAAAGAAGAGCAGATCAATGTCCGTCATTGTTCTACTCGTCACTCGCCCTGACGCCTTCCAGCGGTATTGATTACTCCTTTCACTCTGCCTTCTCTGTTACTCGTGCTACATACGGTGTTTCGATCCACCAAATCAACACGGCGTGCCTGTAATCAATCTTTGATAAAACATATTGTTATCCCATCACATCCACAGCGTCAGGGAAAGGCCGCGTTCTCCCCCTGGCTTTCCCCGATAGCTCTGCTCTCCATCCCTTCAGTGTACATCGGCGGTGCCCCTTCCCGACAGCCTCTCGACCCGTGAGGCTTAGCTCGGGGATCAGCCTCGCCCAGCCCCGAGACCATTCCGCTCGTCCGATATTAAAACTTACTAAGAATAGGCTTAGTTGTCCATTACTTTCCTCTGGTGTATTCTTTTCTCCTTCGTGGGTTTTAGATTCGTCTCTTTGGAGATTTTCTTCTGTTTCTTGACTTCTCCTTTGTCTGCTTCCCTTTGTGTCTTCATTTGAGAGCTTTTCGGATTTTTCCAGGCTGGATGGTCGTCTGTTTCTATCTTTTTTACTTAAATGTTTCATGCAAGAGAGAGCCTTTATTCTGTTCTTGTACGGATCATCTTGTTTTCTTTCTCCCTCCCCTTGCTTTCCCTTCCGCGTGCATGATCCTGTTTGTTCTCTTTATGCGCCGAAAATTCATTTTACGATCAGGATGTAGCCTCCTTTGAGTGCAAAAATGTGCTTCTGTTGCTTTCCTGTTTCTCTTTCTTTCTCAATTAGTCCGCTTCTTCCATTTTCGATGTCTGTTTTTTTCTACCTCACACATTTCCATCCGTTTCTCCTCTTTTCTCCCTTCCTTTCTCTTTTCATTCTTCTACCTTTCATTACCACTTTATTTCTGCTCATGATTCACACTCATATCTGTATACAATCTTAGCACATGCATTTATTTTCTTACGCTAACATTATTAATGTCTATATGATTTCTATCTGTTATTATTATTAGTAGTAGTAGTATTTGTAGTAGTAGTAGTAGTAGTAGTAGTAGTAGTAGTAATACTTGTAGTAGCAGCAGCAGTATTATTATTATTATTATTATTATTATTATTATTATTATTATTATTATTATTATTATTATTATTATTATCATGTAAATTTTCTGTTCAAATCACTGGTAGATTGTAAACCGACGTGTAAAGCGGGAAAGCTGATTATTACCAATAATCAAAGGTTCCTCGTTCTGTTCCTACTCAGTACTCTAATACTTTCCTCAATATCCTAGCTGTCCCTAATATTTTTTTTTTTTTTTTTTTTTTTTTTTTTTTTTGTGCAAAGTGGATCTTTAGCTCTATTCCGATTTGTTCCATAAATTTCTTAAAATTTTACCACAGAAACTTTTCGAAGCCTCCAAAGCCTTTGGATTTCCCGTTTGATGTCCTGATATTTTTCAATTTTTTCTTTCTCTTTTTCATCTATTCTCTTGTCTCCAGGGATGGCAACATCAATAATTATTGCAGACTTCTCAACCTTATCAATAGTGACAATATCGGGCCTTCTTGCTTCGATGGTGTGATGACATTGAATATTCATGTCCCAAAGAAGCTTATGAGTGGTATTTTCCGAGACTGTTTCTGGGCTGTGTTCCTACCATTGTTCAGACCTTTCAAGCATAAACTTTTCACAAAGTTTCCAATTAATAATTTTTGCGATATTATCGTGTCTCCTCTTATAATGCGTCTGAGCCAGCTTCTTGCACTCACTAACTATATGACTCACAGTTTCTCCTCTTTCTTTACATAATCTACATGCCGGGGAATCAGCTGACTTATCAATGTTATACTTTATATAGTTTGTTCTGATAGCTTGCTCTTGAGCAGCGCATATCAACGCTTCTGTAGTTATTTCCAACTCCAGGTTTTGTCTTTATCCGTTGTTACAGGCATATCACTAACAAACTGACTGTACATTTGTTTCCCCATCCAGGCCTCCATTTTCTTTTCTCTCATCATTTTTTTTAAAGTCATCTTTACTACAACTTTTTTTCAAATTCCAAAATACCGACATCTTTGACACCTTGCAACAATCTCTCATAAGAATGTTTGAGGTACCATCCCATATTATTGTCTTCACTTTTGATAACTCCTTCGCAGCTCATCAATCCTCTTCCACCATCCTTTCTACTAAGATATAGTCTATCTACATCACTTTTTGGATGCAAACCCTTATGCATAGTAAGTAATAATCTGGTCTTTCTGTCTAATTCCTTTATTTCTTCTACATTCCAGTACTGCCTTGTTTATTAACAGCTGATCCTTGGTCCCTCTGGTCTTTCTCCTACGGCCCTTCTGCTTCTCAGGCAATAGTTTCTCTTCCTCTAAGAAGTCATGGAAATAATCAGACATAATACCTGTAAAGAGCTTTCACATTATCGGTAAACAAGAAATTAGTTGGTAGTTGTCTACAGCGGTACCTTTGGTTATATCTTTCTGGCACAAAACAGTTCTTCCATAAGTTAACCACTCAGGCAGTTGTTCATTTGCTCTTAAAATCTCATTCAGTTGATGGGCAATTATTCCATGGAAACTTGTCAGTTTCTTTACCCAGAAACCCTGAACTCCATCTTTTCCGGGTGCTTTCCAATTTGGTACCTTTCTACTTTGCTTTAAGACATTTTCCTCAGTTATGACCAAACCTTTCTGATTCCGATACCTAAAGTTGTCTTTTAGCGTATTGAGCCACTCAGCATTGTAATTATGGTCTTTATTCTCTCCCTATATTCCATGCCAAAACACTCTACTTTCTTCTGGATTTGGAATTTCATTTGCCACCCGGTTGTTCCCATTAAGTTCAGAATATAATCTTTTCTGGTCATAGTTGAATAGTCGGTTCTGCCTGTATACCTGAATTCTTTTGGTATATCGATCAATTTTGGCTTTCTTTGCCAGGACTCTGTTTCAGTTCTTCTAACACAGTTCCAATTCCTTTCTGAGGGATGCTGAATTTGTTATACAGTTTCTTAATCTTCTCTCTTGATTTCACTTCTCCGTTTTTATGCCTTGTCATCAGATTAATACTCCTTTGTAGTTCTTTGATGTCTCTTTCTATTCTACGTTTCCACCATGGTTCAGGGTGGACTGTCCCAGTCTGTCTCTGCCTTTTAACCCCAACCGTCTTACAACCCAAATAGAAACAGCAGTAATGAGATTGTTAGTTTCAGATATATTTGAGGTTTGAAAATACGGCAAAACTTTATTTACTTCTCTTACAGTCATATTTAGTTTCTTATATTCAACTTTTTTTAAACATTCCTTCACAGTTCTCTTTCAAGTTGAAATTTTATTAAGTTCATTCTCAATATCTATTTCTTCCTCTGACGTTTTCTCATTTAAGTTTAATGAACCGTATTCATATTGACAAATGTAGAAAAGGTATGAATGAGAATTAATATCTTCACAATACAAGAGATGTATTTGACCGGTTTCGATTGCGTCTTCGTCAGAAATACATACATATGTATTTCTGACGAAAACGCAATCGAAACCGGTCAAATACATCTCTTGTATTGTGAAGATATTCATTGTCATTCATACCTTTTCTACATAAATGTTTAATTCAGTTCTATTGTCAGACTCAGCAGTTTCAGTCACATCATTCAAACTTTGCGTGACTTCCGATGTAATATTGTTCTCTTCCTCGTTATAGTTTACATTACCGTTAACCCTTCTTTGTATCATTTCTAACTCTAATTCCGTAAGCCAGCCATTTTTTCTAATTGCCTTTGCTCGTTGTTCCGAAACATAAAAAAAATCCTTGTTTTTGCCATTCTTCGTACATCCTTTGTCTATATCCTTTTACTGGAACACCATTCTCATCAAGAGGTTTCGATCTAAAATGGCACTCCATCACCACAATATTCACTTCCTTCGACCACTTTCTCCTAGCAGTAGCAGAATAACGACCGGGTCCCCGCTGCTGGACCGGGGAACACTTGCCGGGCGAGACACCTTCACATAGAGTTCCAGTGCCATTCACGCCGTTATCTTCAAAATTTTGAGAACTCATTTCACTCATAAGAGGATTAGTAAATTTAAGGTTGCACAACCACCAGTGTTTTTATTGAGACACCATCTCTAGGAAAGCTGTCAACCAAGACTGAAAAGTTCTTCCTCTCCATGAGACAGACTATCCCCCATCGGACGCCAACAAGGTATTTCATGGCCTTGGGGAGAGCTGACAGGTACTACACCTTGCTCAAGGGTGACTTGGAGGTAGTTATGGCAAAGGGTAACCTCATTATCCCACGTCGAAACTCCATACCCGGTTGCAGTTTACTGTCATACCCAGGACAAATTATTATTATTATTATTATTGTTGTTGTTATTGTTATTGTTATTGTTATCATATGTTATATATTATTATTATCATTATCATTATTATTATTATTATGATTATTGCTATTACTATTACAATTCTTGTTGTTGTTATCAATATTATTATTATCATTATTATTATTATTATTATTATTATTATTATTATTATTATTATTATTATTATTATTACTATTGTTATTATTGTTATTATTTATTATTATTATAATTATTGTTATTACTCTTATTAAATCATCATTAAAATTATAATACTTATTATCATTATTGTTATTATCATCATCATCATCATCACCATCATTATTATCATGAATATCTTATTATTATCATTACTACTACTATTTTCATCCTTATTATTATTATCATTATTTTTTATCGTCAACATTATCATCAATACTTCTATTATCATCATTATAATTATTACTATTATCCTTATTATCATTCTAATGAACACTATTGCTATTGTCGATAATATTATTATTAGCATTATTATTACGATTACCGTTATTATAATTATCATGATCATTATTATTATTAATATCATAATCATTATTGTTATTTTTTATCATTATCATTATCATTATTATTATTATCATTATCCTGACTGCCATTCTTCTTCTTACTACTATTATTATCAATATCACCATCGTAGTCATTCTTTCGATAATACATTTTTGCATACACACACAAAAACACACACATATATATGTAGACAAGGTATGAATGAGAATGAATATCTTCACAATACAAGAGATGTATTTGACCGGTTTCGAATGCGTCTTCGTCAGAAATACATACAACAGAGAAATTACATAGAGAATATATATCAGGCGTGAGCTGACAAAATACCTGACTGTAACCTCCTGTTCGTTGCTCGTAGGATTGTTGCTGTGACCTTGGATAATCTGAACCTGCCCGATGCCGTGTTGACATTACTCTCCGTCGCGATGTATGCTGCTTCCATAATTTTTCTTTTTAGTTTGTTCAGTCCTTCATGGACTATTACAGCGTCCTTCCAGTTTGGTAGATGTCCAGCTTCATCTACATGTACCACCATGGCATTGGAAGTTCTGTGGTGACGGATGTCAGCTCGATGTTCGCTGATCCTGGTGCTGAAACCACGGCCTGTTTCCCCAAAGTATGCTGTATCACAACCGCTGCAGGGTATGCGATATACAACACTACAAGGGTTGCTTTCGGGCTGCTTTTTGTCTAATAATTGTCCCATTTTACCATCATGTAACATTTCCCAGGCGATCAGCAGATACTTCGGCAAAACAGTGAGAATCGCCAGCACATCCGGGGAAAAGATACATGACTTAATACGTTGCTGTGGGCGGAGTAGTACTACTCCGCCCACAGCAACAAAACGAAATCTGGTGTTGTGATCGGCTTCTTCCTCAGAGCACTGAGGATCTGCAGCCCTGAATTTCTCGAGGATGAGGTTGCCTATATAATTAGTTCTTTCATGAAACACAAGTATCCTAGAGGCTTCCTGTTAAACCTCAGAAAGAAGGCGGAGAGCATACTTGTAAGAGCAGACCCCGCACCCTCTTCTAATAATTGTCTCATTTTACCGTCATGTAACATTTCCCAGGCGATCAGCAGATACTTCGGCAAAACAGTGAGAATCGCCAGCACATCCGGGGAAAAGATACATGACTTAATACGCTGCTGTGGGCGGAGTAGTACTACTCCGCCCACAGCAACAAAACGAAATCTGGTGTTGTGATCGGCTTCTTCCTCAGAGCACTGAGGATCTGCAGCCCTGAATTTCTCGAGGATGAGGTTGCCTATATAATTAGTTCTTTCATGAAACACAAGTATCCTAGAGGCTTCCTGTTAAACCTCAGAAAGAAGGCGGAGAGCATACTTGTAAGAGCAGACCCCGCACCCTCTTCTAATAATTGTCTCATTTTACCGTCATGTAACATTTCCCAGGCGATCAGCAGATACTTCGGCAAAACAGTGAGAATCGCCAGCACATCCGGGGAAAAGATACATGACTTAATACGTGACAAAAAGCAGCCCGAAAGCAATCCTTGTAGTGTTGTATATCGCATACCCTGCAGCGGTTGTGATACAGCATACTTTGGGGAAACAGGCCGTGGTTTCAGCACCAGGATCAGCGAACATCGAGCTGACATCCGTCACCACAGAACTTCCAATGCCATGGTGGTACATGTAGATGAAGCTGGACATCTACCAAACTGGAAGGACGCTGTAATAGTCCATGAAGGACTGAACAAACTAAAAAGAAAAATTATGGAAGCAGCATACATCGCGACGGAGAGTAATGTCAACACGGCATCGGGCAGGTTCAGATTATCCAAGGTCACAGCAACAATCCTACGAGCAACGAACAGGAGGTTACAGTCAGGTATTTTGTCAGCTCACGCCTGATATATATTCTCTATGTAATTTCTCTGTTGTATGTATTTCTGACGAAGACGCATTCGAAACCGGTCAAATACATCTCTTGTATTGTGAAGATATTCATTCTCATTCATACCTTGTCTACATTTGTCAATATGAATACGGTTCAACACACATATATATATACATATATGTATATGCCGCGGTGGCCGAGTGGTTAGAGCATCGGACTCAAGACTGTCACGACGGCAATTTGAGTTCGAGGGTTCGAGTCACCGGCCGGCGCGTTGTCCCCTTGGCCAAGGAACTTCACCTCGATTGCCTGCCTGGCCACACTGGGCGGGGTAAGGGCCAAAACCCGAGTTGGTTGGCCGGGTCCCAGGAAAAACCGGGTAAAATAAACGGATGGTGGTCTCGATAAAAAAAAACACCCGGGGCAAAACGGGCAAAAACCCCACCGCTCTTAAAATTGGCAAAAAAAAAATCTGGGCCGCGATTTGGCGAGTGGGTTAGAGCATCAGACTGAAAATCTGAGGTTTCGAGGGTTTTCGAGTCACCGGCGTTGGTTTCCCCCTTGGGCAAGGAAACTTCAACCTCGATTGCCTACCTACCCACTGGGTGGGCAAAGCCAGCCCCAAGTCCAGTGCTGGTTCCCCAAAGGCCCATATAAATAGAGAGAAATGATTACCTGAAATTGTAAACCGGCACTCTCCGTGGAAAGGAAACTTGGGGGGGAACCCTACCACGTACTCACTCCAAGAGCAAATCACAACATGAAAACTACAAATTAAAATATCATGCTTGGGTGAACCACGGGCGGGCTCAAAAACATGAACCTGGCCGTTCAAAAAAAAAAAAAAAAAAAATATTGCATGTTATGCACACCACCCACAACCACACAACCACACAAAACACACACCAAAAAAAAGAGAAAGGGGGCGCTTACTAAAAGGATTTTCCCTGGACCCATAATGATATACATTTTTTATTAAGGCCCCTGTTTTGTTTTTCCCAGTCCTTAACTTATAACATTTTCTTCTGTTTACAAGGCAGTGAAGGTTGCAGTTAAGGTGTGGATGAAAAAAAATGGAAAAAAAACCATTGGGAGTATCAAAAGCAGTGATTCAGGTTTTTTTATACTTGAAATGGCTTTTAACCCCACAAAAGGGGAACTTCCGGGATGAAAAATGAAAGCAACCTTATGGGGAGGAAAGCCCCATCATATATTCTGTTTTGGCTAGGACAATGGGCAATCGCAAAGTTTCAAGTGTGATCGGAAAATCTGGGGAAAACGGCTCCTATCTTTTGGGGCAACCCCAATCTGCCATTGATGAATACACCATCAATCAAGACTGCCATTTTGGAAGATCACATTATAACCGTATCAACTAGTCCAATATGTCAATATTAGTTGCTGAGGTCTGTGGACCACCTGCATATACAAAAAATTGTTGTTTTCTCAGTGAGTTTCCCAGGGCTACTCACCACCTTTTCCAGAAGTAGGCACGAAATCCATTGTTCCAAGGCTTCTTTTAGCCATGTGTCAAGAAAAAACAGGAGAAAACTTTATTTGACAGACTAATCATACTGAAACTCAAGGTCCATCACTATTATCCAGAAAATTTAAGGCCTAGTCCAAAAAACAATAGAAAGCACTTTGATTCATCACCCCCCCAGATAAGCATGTGTTTTACACCCCCGGTAGGCAATGTTCATGCTTATTTTTTTTTTTTTGGCCAGTTAATGGTGTAGTGATGATGGATTTTCACCGGTAAAAAAAAAACTTACACATACAGGAGCTTACTACGCTTTCACTGCTGTAGAAAATTGCAGGAGTCTAATCAAAAAAGCCAATTTGTTGACCAAAAGGTTTCACATTATCACTATTGCCCAGGATGGAAGTGTGGGCCTTGTGGGCTTACAAAAAACATCCCTCCTCATTCCTGATTTTGCACCATCTGACTTTCAAATCTTTTCTGTGCATGAAGTAATTTTCGGAGGGCAAAAAAAATACAAGATGATGAAAATACTGCTTTTCTGAAGTCACTGGCATGTTTTTTTTCAAAACGCAAAACTTGAGATCTTCTTGCAAAAAAGAAGGGAGTCCCCCAATCTGCATAAATGGGGAAGATGTGTGTGTCCACCTGCAGGAAATGCTTTTTGAATTAGGAGAATGCCTTTTTGAATTAGAATGCTTTTGAAGTTTTCTCAAGCTATTTCAGGAGAGGGCCTGATCCCAGAAAGGGAAATGAGAGGGAAAAGCTCCTGGGCTTTGGGATAGGTGACTATTTTTCAGAAAACGAGAGCCACCAAAGTCACAATATTCCCAAGGTCATCTAGATGCAAAAAAAGAAAAATGGAAAAAAACCACCTCAGGGGTGGGGTCCTCAGTCCCAGGCCCTTTTTTCAAACACCTCAATGTCCCTGCATCCTCAACATAACAGCTCCCAGTGGGGTGCAAGATATCTGCAGCCAAAAATCCAAAGGTCAAAACAAAAACATTTTAAGGCCCAAAAAGTCTTTAGAATTTCAGGGAATGGGAAATCATTACCCCAAGGTATTGGGGTTAAATGATGCCATTCCCTGAATGGGGTAAATACCTTGGGGTAATGATTGACCAGAACTCCTCTCCTTTAAAAAAGGAGGTCCTATACTTTGGTTGAACCAAAACCAAAAGCAAGGAACTGCCTGTCATGAGAGCAATTGTTCTATAGAACACATAGGAGCTAGACATAAAAGTTACCAAGTTTCATTCTAGTTACATGCCATCTTGTCCCCATTGTGGTGTGACTATGCTTCTGTCTCCCCCACTGATTTGCAGCAAAGCCCAAGATTAAGAGAAAAAATTGGAGAACAGATCAAGAAGAAGCTGCCAGGATTCATTCTGGGTTACACCAAGGAGGCGGGACGAAGGCCCTCAAACCTCCTCATGAGGACCTTCTTCCCCCTGGAATCTCCCCCTGGAGTCATGAATCGACCTGGCAATCTCAGTTACTTTCAAAGGTCATCCAAGCTCCCAGGAAACACAAACACGAGACAAAAAATGCTCTGATGTCTAGAACAAGAGCATGAGCTGTTTTTTCCAAACAACTCCTGGGCTGTCTGAACACAGCCCAGGGTTGTTGATACACTATCAGCTCAAAAGAAACTATTTGCCCAAAGCCATGGGACTCCCCCCCCACCCTGCCTTTATTGAAGCCCCTGCCGTGAGCACAAAACCTTCATCGAGTTCTCTGTTATGAGAAAAGAATCAGTTAACACCATGCCTAGTCTAAAGGCAGAAAGCTGAGAGGGTCATTGCAGCCATCACTCCTCCAGGTAGTAGAAACCTACTTCACGGATGGATCAGTCCGATCCCTAAAAAACCACACTGCAGGCGCTGGCTTTTGCAGCAAGGAATGCCCACACACAAAACCATGAGGGTAAAACAGGCAGAAAGCTAGTTGCGATCGTGGGGAGCCCTAGCCCCATGCATCCCTGAGGGAAAGGACACATGATCATCATACAGACTCCAGGGCAGCCATTGACTGTCTACAGCAAACTCCCACCTATGGTTTTTTTCTGGGTAGACCCAAGGAGAGGAATCCCCACAAGGACAAGCACCCACTTGCTTCTAGCACGGTTGGAGGCTGCCAACTGTTTCACCTATCAATGTATGCAGCGAGCATTCCTTAAACACTCCCTTTTTCAGCTGACATGGATATTCCTGGTCGCTGATGTACAGCAAAGCCAATTCTCTGGAGCAGATTTCTTTTGCACATCATGGACTCACTGTGGGACCTTAGGCGGAAGTCTTCCTATGCGGCCAGTCCAAAAAGCCTGCACCTATGCCTCATCGGGCTGGTATGCCATCCCCCAGTGGCTGCCCAACCAATGTGGCCTATAGTTGCTATGCTCATCCACAGCAAAGTCCCAGCATTGGAGTCGCCACCTGCATTTGATCACAGTAACAGCCACAGTAAAGTTCACTGGCACATTAATCTCCCCCGCAGGTGTTTCCTCATACCAGATTGCCACTTTGAACATGTACCACCTCCCAGCCGACCAGGGTTACAGCTATGTCCTGACGATGATTGGACCTGGTTTACCAGGTGGCCTAAGGCCACACCCCCTCCAGGATATGACCACCACCACCCATTGCCAAGACCTGCATCACCACGGGGATATCTCGCTATGAAACTCCTGCGACGGTCCACTACCGACCATGGTTCTCAGTTTCGAGTCTGAGCTCTGGAGGTAAACTGAATGATTTTTTTCTCAGATCAAAGCAAATCCGGGACAATGGCAATACCATCCTAGTGAGGAAACTTTTTCCTGTCGCCCAAGGCAGGATGGTAAAAACTATCACTCTCCGTCCACCTGTGAGGAGATGACACAATCAGCATCGACCATTGGGAAGGCAGCGCATCTCCAAGAAACAATGCAAAATTTCGAAGGTTCCTTTCGCGACCGCTACACTGGAAGGGGAATGCTGTGGTGACCACCCACAGTGAGCTTTTTTGCACTTCACACCCAAACAAGCTTGGTCAAGCAAGGACAAAACAAAAGGATTCCCCCCAGTCCTGCCAGTCTTGTCAATCGGTTGGATGACACCATCCCTTGGACGACGAAGAGGTAGCGGCCTCCGAGATCGACGTCGAAGTCATTTCCCGAAGCGAGGAAAGGAAGCAGTTTGTCATGCTTCCTTTTTAGGGGGCCACTTAGGACAGTGGCAAAAATTATTGGGAATTGGTCCATCGATTTCGCAGAAACTTCTGCCCTGTGTCTTACTCGCAAGACTCTCTCCCCTGGACCTCGAGTAGCCATTGATCTAGGCTCGAATCACGGAAACCGCTACCGGGATCAGATTTACACCACGCAAGGTTAAAAACCCAGGTAAAATGGATCTACCCTGCTATACTAACGATCGTTTTCAAGCAAAATGTAGGTCATTTTTTCTCGATCTGAAATATACAAGAAACGCCCTGATGTGGTTCCTACTGAATTCTATATCCATCATGAATGGCTATATAGAATTCGGCACACTATGGTTTTACACATCCAGATAATTAGGAGACGGAATGCAAATGGGGCCCTTGTTATCCTCATAAAAAATCACCCATCCACTCACGGGGTTTCCTCACCCTCTCATTCAGCCACCCTGACTTTCATGGCAGCCCAGGATATTCACCCAACAGGGCCCCCATTATCCCTTTCCACTGCCTATATAAAAAACCAAAACACTAATTTGCCTCTTGCAGACTTCAAACAAACTAATTTCAATTTATACAAACCTCCCAGTTTTCTTTGCCAGAGATTTCAACGCTACCCAAACGACGCTACACCTCAGCACTATCAATGCACATGGTAGGCAACTCTTTTTCTATTTTTTTGAAAAACCAAAAAGGACTCCCCTACATAGGACCCGACCTCATACACACCCCAGAGGGAAAGGGCCGCCCTGATATCGTTTTTTTTCGGGAAACAGGGCAGCAACTTGCCTACCCACACACAACCTAAAACCTAGTCCGAATGTTTGGTTCAGAACCCACATGCCCAATTAAAATTTTTCCACATTCACCAATTACTAAAACAGAGAAAGTCGATCTTTTCCGGTTATAAAACCAAAGCAGACTGTGAGTCGTTTTTTTAAATCCCAAAATTAGATGGAACCAAAAAAATTTTCAAACTTAAAAACTTGATGGGCTCAATTTCAGAAGCAATAGATGGGCATTTGGAATTTACACCTTTTGCCCTTCAATCGCCCTCAACTATGCTGAGCAACATCCCCCAAGTTCTTCAGTTAAAAAAACTCGGATATTATTTTCAGCCATCTGAAAGGCCAAAACGTCTCCTGACCTTCTTTTGATGTTGTTTCACTCCAAATTTAAACGAATTTAAACCATGTTCGATGGAACGTATCTATTCTAAGAAGGACACGTCATCGATAGTCTTGATAACAAACCGATGAAAATAGTGGACAATTTTAGTTAAAAAAAGTAGAATGTAACAGAGTTTGCAATCCATGGGAATTTGGCAAAAAATTCATTCATGATAATGTAAAGTGTTCAAACCCGTCCGGATGTTATCAAAATGTTGAAGAAACGTGGCCAAAGTTTACTTTCTACCTCACCCTCCTCATCCCTGTTCACTCACCAGATTCAAGAAAGTGATACATGGAGCGAGAGAACAGGGTAGAAAACTACCCGAGCCAATTATCGACGGATAATTTGGATGACACTGGAAACTCACAGCCCCCATCTCGTGTGCAAGAAGTTAAAACAAAAAATAACGAGGCCTTCCTGGTAAGGCACCAGGGGCTCCTCACAGATCGGATGCGACACTATTATCACCTTCCTGATAAACCATTTACAGCTATGACCGACCTTTATAATGCCCTGCTCTCACTATAGCTATTTTCCCTCTCCCTTTTAAGACTGCTTAAGTGACCCTCATTCCTAAGCCACAAAAAGACCTGACTGACCCAAAGAGTTACCGCCCTATGTAGTCTCTCGAGAAATAGCAAAACTTCTAAAAAAATCATTAAACTCACTCGATAATTGGTATCTCCCCAAAGACCTTACACCTCACAAAACATTCAGCATTTCGCTCGCATCGCTCGACTCAAGACGCCACTCAACATACACAACAAACTACATAAACACCGCAAAGACTGACGACTAAAGACTGTTCTTGTCACAAAGATGAGTGAGCCTTCGAACACGGTCTGGCATTGCATGCCCTGAAGTACAACCGGTGCACATTCAACTTCCACACCTTTATTCAAAAAGTTACTCCGCGTTTTCTTGATGCTGCAGATTAAAATTAAAATTCTAAACAAAGTTTCAGGCACCATTTCAAGCACACTGGCAGTACCTAAGGGCCAGCATCCTAAGCCCAATACATTATCACAAACGACTTACCAGACCCCAACACAACAGACTCACTACTATCCTCGATGCTGCCACTGTATGCACTACCTCGACCAAAACAATGCGGCTTTCACGGTGTCGTTCAACACATTAATTGACGAACTCGACACCGCTCGAGTTGAGGGGGAGCATAAAATGGCGTATCAAGGACTAATGCGACAAAACCAAAAGTTCTCTTTGTAAGAACACGAAACTGGGCGAAAACTTCCTCTTACGAACATTTACCGCAACACTTCGATAGACTACAAGCAACTGTCCAATTCAGATCCTCTTGTACCATCTTGTTAAACTTTGATACCTACTTTCGATTCCACTTCATACAATTCAAAGTCCCCTTGGCAAGCAAAACCTACATTTGCTTTTCACGATTAAAAACTGCGGCCCCACTCCGAAGCTGCATCGATACAAAACCACCGAATTAAACCTCTCATCACATACACATCATTTGCACTCACACAAACAATTACAGTAACAAGCCCAAACTATAGCTTGTTCAGAATAAACACTCAGATGGATCTATAGGATAAATTGGGATCGATGAGAAACGAACATCGAACTCCAGAGGAAGCTTTTCTGCTTTCTTTAAATGTCGAGTGGCGAGGGGTATCTGTAAACTGCCGACACACTCCGTGCTGGCATACTGACTGATGGAAGACTCAAACACTCTTTGTTCCGGCTGGAGAAGGGATTAGGCCATGTTCTACAAACATTTTTTTTCTTTAGCATGGGGACGAAGATAGTGGACTACTAAGTTTTTTTTAGGCTTAGCTGCATCCTTTGAAGCACCCAAACTCCTTCATTTTCACCCTTCCCCTTCCCCTATCACTTGTTTTGTCAGTTTTTGCTTTGTTTGTGTTCTCTCATTCTGTTTTAAACCTAGTTTGTGACTTTTAATCTCAATAAAGTTTAACCCTCTTCTTTCCACAGCCCTCACATCCCCCTTTTAAATACTTTCATCTCGTTCAACCTGACGCTATGTGAATGAGTAACCTCAACCTCACTACCTAAATTCCGTTTGCCATAGGTAGACCCAACATCCTATATCCTTACATACTGGCTTCGGTTTCCGGCTTGTAATCGCACCAGGTCCATAAAGCCGTTGTCGTAAGGATTAATACGAGCGGTGAAAGAAATGTCACGGCCAGTGGCGTTAATCCAATTATGACGTGGCCGCCAGGGTCGTGTTCTCTCCGTAAGTCGTGCTGCCGAGAAAGGGGAACCTTCTGTGAACACAGGCGGGAATGGCCAACAACCCCTGATTAGCGACCACTCTGAGCGTCAACTGCTTAACAACATAGGTTCGCCGAGGAATAGCCTAGAGCCACTAGTCAAGGAAGCTTGTGCAGGGAGACACCGCAGCTTGAGCTCTAAACAGTTAACTTTATCCCAAAACATTCACAGTTAACCGAGAATCCAGCTGTTGTTCGGTTATAACGGGTTTCTGGCTGCGCGCCCTTACACACTTCCCACGGGTACGCCGCGGGCGGGCGACTCCAGTGCGGGCACCCACTCAAGGTCATGGTTACTAGCACTTACACAAAGCCCCGCGCCCCGAGGACACCCAACACGAACACAAAAGATTCAAAGATGGCCACCAGGGCCACCCCCACCCTCTTCTCCTTTCAAAGAACCCACTTACCAGCTATGCCTCAAGCTGAACCGCGTGATGGGTTAGCCCTGGCCTCGTTTTTCTTGTCCTAAAATTCATTTTCCTTCACCCCTTATCCTTTCCCTATCCCCATTCTTCTTCCCACTCTTCTTCCAAACTTGTTCTTGTTCGCTAATTTGGGTGTGGGTCTCTCCGGCCAGCATGAGAGTCCATCTCCGAGACAATCCATAGAAACAGACCATGTTTGTGGTTGATGTTCCAGGTTCCTTTTATCAGAAGTCTCACAGAGTCAACCTGTGTCTTGCATTTTCTCTGTGCCACTAGAAGCCATGTATGGCTTCAGAATGTACCTGCCGTAGTCTGAGTCTTGCACGGTTCATCATTTGTTCGTCTTTGTTGTGAGGGTTTGATATGCGTGCATAAAATAAGCAGCTATTTCATCCTCTCACGCCCCTCCACCAAGAGTCCAGCAAGGGGAAGCTGTATGTTAGAACTAATGTCTAACAGCCACAGGGGGGTTGGTGAGAGGATTTACGCAGCCAATGCTGTTGTTACCACCATCACGGGATCAGGGTGAGTGCCAACGGCGACATTGGACTGCTTGACCCTAGATCCCGAGAAGAGCAGCCGAGGATTGAACCTGGCCGAGATCAGACCACCGGTCTTGCTGGAATAAGGGACCAAAGCGGCGTGTTGCTAGCCGCAGTACGTACCATGCCACGGCATCGCTCAACCTCAAGGACTCCCGTCTCCACAGTGCACAGGGGAAACACATGGGTAGGTGTGATCCTCTGGAGAGAGCGACAGATGGGATCCCTTCCACCTAAAGGTAGACATCATTGTTGGAAACCTTTCTTCCTCCCTCCCCAGTGGAACAGGCCACCAAAGGTTATCGTTTCAGATTGTATACATCTAGTCCTGCACTATAGAGAAGGTTCATGGACAGGACCACGAGTGTTTGCAATCCTCAAATCCGACGGCTTAAACGGGGGGCCCAGCCTCGATGTGTACCCTCAGGTCCGAGTGCGGAAGCAGTGATTGGCGGGAGGCGAATCGCCAAACAACAAAACTGCTTTATCGAGGCGAAAAGCCCGTCGCGAGGTGGTCACTACAGTGGGTCGTGGCATAGTGGTGCATATATAATATAGTATATATATATATATATATATTATATATATATATAAGATATATATATATATATATAATATATCATATATATATATATATAATATGAAGTATGTATGTATGTATGTAAGTATATATAGATATAGATAATATTCATATAATATGAATATATAAGATCTATGCATGTATACACACACACACACAAACATACACACACACACACACACACACACACACACATATATAGATATATATATATATATATATATATAATATATATATAGATATTATATACACATATATATGTGATAATATATATATATATAAGTATATATATATGAATATATATATATGCATATATATATATATATATATATATGTATATGTATAAAGTTTCCTAAATCTAACTTCTTACTGTTTCTCTTATTCCCCATTTACCTTAATCGCACTTCTCTCGTCGTGTTTCCAACTCACCCTTTTGTAATCTGTCTTAGTAGACAGATTACAAAAGGGTGAGTTTGTCATTTGTCCCCTGTTATCGGTACCCCTTCTATCAAGATTTTCCCTCTTGACCTAATTTCTCCTACCCCGTCTCTTCTTGTTCAATACGCTTCCTTCCCCTTTCCCTTTTCCCTTTTCATTTTTCTCTCCTTATCCCTTTTTCCATAAAATTTATACGCTGTGTGGACTGCCACGCTGCTTCAATCAAGCTGATCTTGTTTTCCTGTTATCAACACAATATCGTGTCCCGCCTGGCCCATTAGTCTCCTTCTCGGAGGATTTTGCAGTTCTCCTACATGACGTCATCCTTTAGTCTTTACTGCTGTCTGTGCTTTATCATTTTCGTTTCGTTGTCATTTTCCTTCTTACATTACTTATACTTTCTTCTCGATGACGAAGACCTTGACTCTGACCAAATCTTGAAGTAAACGTTAGAGACGAATAACAAAGTCTCGGTAAGCTTCTGGTAAATGGAAACAGTTTCGGAATACGGGAGTACTCTAATACATAAAAATAACAACAATAACAATAAAAAAAAACATAATGATAATAACAAAGAAACCATAGTTCTCAGGCACCTTTGTTTAGCCAACAAAGATGAGACTCAAAAGAGAGAAGAAAGTAAGTGTATGCAGTAAAGAAACACGATGAATGGGTAACGTATAAAAAGAGTGAACTTCTTAAAACAGTAGATTTTCATGGTGGCTCTGATATCGCGATAATTAAAGACGTCACGATCATTACAACAAGAAAACAAAAAGGTCATTAAAGGGCATGGCAAGGAAGAAAACACAAAAATATATGTAACTTATATAACGGAGGACATATCTTTCTAACGAGTGCATGGCTCCGAAAGCATAAAAAATGTAACCCTGATTTCGATGCATAAAAACTGGCATTCAAAAGCCCCCCAAAATTACCGACCTGTGAGTCAGTGATCTATACACTGTTCAAATCACATCTCTGACACACTCCGTAGCCTAAGGAACAAGCAGTCCTTTACAGTCAAATAGCAGAGAAAGGGAGAGAGAAAAGGTGCGCTTATGCATTGTAATTCTTGTTTGGGAAAACATTTGAATCTGCAAAGATTTGAACAATTCACAAACTTATAAAATAGGTCCATGGTAGAACCAGAAAGAAAACGGCATAAAAGGAAGATTTGCAGACAGACTTCATTTCACAGAGTCAACAAATAAAGTGTGTGTGTGTGTCAGCCATTGAGGCTCCGTTGTTGGACGGAGGCCTTCCCCAACTGTCTCCATTCTGTTTGGTTTCATGTTTGGGGAGTTTGGGCCCTACACCACCGCGCTGGCCCAGTGCGAGTTGGCGGGGTCTCGGTTCTATACTGATAAACATTTATTTGTAATATCATAGACAAAGGACAGGTGAGGCCAACAGCTGGCCTTGGCTGCCCAGGAGCGCCGTATCTAGGTTTGATTTACCTAGAATTATTTAAATCAGCGAGCATGCGCGCGCGCATCGCCTGCGCGCGTATGTGAGCACGCTCGCTGATTTTAACAAATAAAGTACCAAAATTATTTGAGTTGGGAATATGTTAAGGTCCATTGGAAAAAAACTATTCGCCGTTGTGCAAGTACAAGTGCAAGCTAAAGAAATCAACGAGAATGTATACAGTTTATATAAAAAAATAAGAACATTTGATTAAATGAAGAAATGTCAGTGAACATGTCCTACAGGCAGGAAGTACCCGACACGTGGGCAGGAGAGGTAAATCCATGAATAATGAACCAAAAGAGGACGAGGCCTCGGCTAATGACAGGATAGCAGAATGGAATAATAAAGTTTTGAGCCATATTTGAAAGCGAGAGGCGCAAGACCTCGCAGCGGTAGTAGCATACGACGACGATGATACCCCCCTCCCTCTCTGTCTCTCTCTCTCTGTCTCTCTCTCTCTATCTCTCTTTTTCTCTCTCTATTTTTTTTCTCTCTCTCTCTCTCTCTCTCTCTTCAACCCCCCCCCTCTCTCTCTCTCTCTCTCTCGTGCATTTTCATATCTGTCTAGTAACTGTGAGCTGGTTGTGATAATGTCAATGCTAGAGTACATATGATGGTGATGTGGTTATGTATTACACATGGGGTTGTGATAATTAAATTATTACCTTACATAGATTGTTATAATGATGTGAGGACAATATACACACTGTAATAAGTGTTTTTTGTAATATGGCACACCAAGTGAAGAAATTAATAATATTTCTTGTACGATTTGTGATATACAACACATTATATGTTTTGCGTCTGTGATATACAACACATTATATGTTTTGCGTCTGTCCTCGCACCTATGGCAACAATGTTACATTTTATCTAGCATTTTGTGAGAGATAAAAAAAGTAGTTAGCAAATTAATCGATCTTAACCTAATACATAATTCTTCATTAAACATCAAAACACAAACATCATAGAATGCTCATTATATGGATAATCTTACTAGATATAAAAAAATAATAAAAATATTCACATTTCCTGACAAAAATTAATGGCCCTGTTTTAGCCATCCACGGTGCAACATAAACCACAAGACGAGTGTGCTGTATTTCAGCAAGACAATAGTAAACATTACGTAGCAGAGACAACCTCGGGAAACTCAAAAGACCAACACTATTTTTAAGGCATTAAGCGATACGATATTATTTTATCATTAGACACTGTTTATCTGATATAAGAAATATAACAGTTCACTAACTGCTATTTAGAGACTAGTGATGATGAGTTTGAAACAGGAGTAGATTTGTTCCGATTCA
>NC_051394.1:26987375-26992375 GCF_015228065.2 Penaeus monodon
GCTCTAACGTCTCTGTTGACCAATTCTTTGCGGATGTGGAAGTCACAGGGATTCATACAGGGGTTAGACGGGAGTCCGAGCACTTTGCTATATCCTGCCTCGTGGCGGCCAGAATGCGACTCAACCACGATATCCCGAGAGTGGCTGAAGTGCTAGATCAGAAGATCAAAAGTCGTATGGAATGTTAAAGAATATTTTCACTTCAACATTTTCGAGGCAGACAGAGAATCACCATTTAAAAGGATGGTCTTTCATCATACTTAAATAAATTTCGAGTAAAGCTCATGCAGTGGGCGCAGTTTATCCCGTCCTTGTGTCTGAAGCAACGTGTTACTCAGAGCACATCGCAAGCAGCGGTTCGGGAATATTTTGTTAAAATGTGGTTAGTGACCTCTACCTCTCAAGATGTACGCAAACGAGTTTGGGATAAAGTCGACAGTGCTTCATTCGATAAGCTTCCTGAAGTCAGATAAGGGTGGAAATGTGCAGGGGGTTGCAAATGTAGTTAGACCAGGGAAAAACAAGGGAAATAATCATAAATATAACAGCTCGGGACGGAATGAACCGCGGCGTGAACCCCCGGTGCGCGGACTAAGGTGGGAAATAGACGTACTTCGCCCACGCCCGCGTACCGCTGCGCGGAGCAAACCCTCCCTCCCCCACCCTCACGTGCGTATCCGGAGCCTCCCTCTGGAGTGCAGTACTTTGTCTCTCCTCGAAACCTGGGCAGTGTCGTAGATGCTTGAGGATGCATCGTCCGTCTGGGTGCTCTGCTAGGCAGTTCTGTCTGTACTGTAACAAGCAGGGTCACACGTTTGATGAGTGCACATGGTTCCGGATCAGGTGGCGATCACCCTTTTAAATTCGTGAGAATGAACAGGGAAGGTACTTATAGTAAGCGTGTGGTTAATTTTTTAGAGGATGATATGGTAGATTTCGAACCAGGAGAAAATGTACACTGGTCTCCAGTGTAGTTGCGTCGTCTTCTCAGTCTCGTGTTGTTAGTGCTGGTAAACCGAACACAGGAACGGGGCCCCTCTCTTACATGCTAAGCTTAAAGGGAAGGTCGCACACTCTTTCACTGATACGGGAAGTTGCGTCAGTCTCGTGAATGAACGGATGTCAGAGGACTTTCAGCTCTTGTCTGAGGTATCGCCAGCCAATGTTTGTGTTAACGGCATGACAGGATCTAAGCTAGGTGTAGTTGGAACTACGTATATAACACTGAGGTTTAGAAATATTGTTTTCCCTCATCAGTTCGTCGTAGTGAAGAGGTTACATAGTTTTCACCGGCCATTGTCATTGGCCATGAGTTTCTTATCGTTCTGTATGGTTTCCGACAGCAGCTGGATGAGGTGGAAATTCAGGGTCAGGTTTATAACGCTAAACTGAGCGCGTCCCGTCTGGAAACACCCAGACCCTTTTCACCCTAGCATGCTTGGTTCTTCATCTACTACAAACAGCGACACGTCTCGATTGTATCACTCATCATGCACGACCACATGCACGGACACATCACTCTCTTCCACTGACCCTTCCCCCTACCTTCCCTGTCTCTTCCCCGCAACTACCTACTCCTCCTGTCTCTCCTCCACAACCTCCTTCACCTCCCTCGCATTCCACGACTTCTACGAGTCCTTCTAGGTTTCATTCTATTCATCATGGAATTGCTTCCCCTCAGCATGCTACAGACACCTCATGCACATTCTCGTGGCCACATCTCACACATCATCCCACTCGTCAAAGCATCGTATGTGGGTTGACAATGATGGTTTGGCGCACCTAGTGGCGCACCTAGAGTCTGTAGTAATTCCGCCTTTCCATGACGTTCTAGTTAATGTAACGACTTTGGTAGGTAAATATGGCACATGCTTAGTCCTCCCTGAAAATTTTCGAGTAAAGGGGACATGTGTTCCTCCCTCTCTGTATACCTGTCCCATTGTCTATTGATAGTGGTGTTATTTTAATAAATTGCGAAGTCACGGATCTTCTGATAGCTGACTTTGAACTGTCTGCATCAGCTTTTCTGGTGTTTTTTCTTCCACGTCCCTGATTCAGCTGACCTATTCACTGCAGCATTAGCAAAGGCTTTGCAGGGGCCATTCGCATTTTGCAAGGGTAAGGGATTCTGGGTAAGTTGTTAGATCAATAACTCGACATTTTACCGACCCAAGGACCATCCGTTAGGCAGAACGCATATGGTAGAACACTCTATTACTCTAGAACCTGGAGCTAAGCCTGTGTATATTCCGGCATACAAGATTCTGCACAGCAAGCGTCAGATTCTAGATGAGGAAGTGTGCGCTATGCCGCAACAATTGCTAATTCAACCATGGACTAGCCCTTGGTCAGCGCCGATGCTGTTGGTGCCGAAGCGTCAGGACGGTTTTCGTCCCGCTTGCGATTTTCAAGGTGACCGTTCCATCACCTTTTCCCATTCCTAACCTTCGCTAGCTCTTGCAAGACATTGGTGGGAAGAGTAAGGTCTTCTCCTCCATTGATCTGGCGAAAGGTTTCCTTCAGGTCCCCCTGACAGAGAACAGCCAAACATACACTGCATTCTCGATGTATGTGTGTCACTTTGAGTTCCTGGTGTCACCTATGGGTCTCAGGAACTCTCCTCTGACGTTTAGTTGTCTTATAGCTCTCGTCCTGAAGGGTTTAGTTAATGATTAGGCGACAATTTGATTTGTTCACCTTTGATCAAGGACCATGAAACGCAGTGTTTATCAGCGACTTACAGAAGCGGGTTTAACAATTAATCTGGCCAAGTGTAAGTTCTTCCAGTCGCATTTGGATTTCCTTGGTCATTCGGTTAGTGCTGCAGGTATTGCCCCTAACGAGGCCAAGGTAAAGCTCGTCAGTAGTTCCCCATTTCCCTCTGATGTACCCACCAGGTAAGTACGGTACTGGGTTTTTGTAGACCGGTCATTAAGGATTATGGTAGGATCGCTGCACTGTTGACACACCTCCTCAAGAAAGATGTCCCATTCCCTGGAGCGAGGAGCAGGTCTGCGCATTTTCAAAGTTACAGTATTGTCTATTGCAGGGTCCCGTTCTTACATTTCCGAGGTTTGACCTCTCCTTCATTTTCCACACAGACGCGTCGAATGTTGGCCTAGGAGCCATTTTAATGCAGGAGCATGAAGGAAATCTGCGTCCTATCAGTTTGCTAGAAGGGTTCTCACTAGTGAAGAGAAAAATTACTCAGTCACCGATATGGGAAACGTTCAGGATTGGTATGCGGCTATTAATACTTCAGAGGTATTATATTGAGGATTTACAGAGTATGGTTAAATGGACCTCATGTTGCTCACATCGCTTAATGGCAATGATCCATATGCTCGTAGGGCACGTTACCAGGATATCCTGGGCAATTTTAATGTGACTTTCGTGTATATTCAGGGCCGCGCTAATGTCGCCACCGACACGTCACGCGTGCCAATCGAAAACGCACAGTCTTTGAGGCGGGACGACGCTGCTGATTTGCCCCCTTCATTTAGCTTGCCTTCGTCAGCTGTTGTAAACAGTGCTTCACCAGGTTCCTCCCTTGGAATCGCTGCTTAAAGACGAAGCATATGCTGCCCAGCATGCCGACAAAAATTATGGCCAGATCATTCAAGCCTTATCCAATGGCACAACAGTTCCCAAGTTCAGAGAGTTGCCGGTTAATGAATTTTTTCTTGATGATACAGGACTGTTATTTCGGAAATCTCTGCTGAAGCAAATTATGGGTTGCAGACCTATAATTCACAGACCTGTCGTCCGATAGGTCCTGATGGTACTGGAAAGTTTAGTGCCGTGTGTGTTGAAGTATGCTTATGAATACCATGAGGCAGCACATTGTGGTATTCAAAAGGCAGGAACAGTTGATTCGTACATTTCATTTTCCGCGATAATAAAGAGGGTAGGGAACACGTCAAGTCTTAACGACGATGGCCCCTTGTACAAGGTCACACAAGCGATCCACGCCTGCGCTAAAATTCGACATTCCGGATTCCTTGGCAGGCACTGTTAACACTTTTGTCTCGGTCACAACTTACGGTCTGGCAAACAAACAAATAATATGTTCATGGACAATTTTTCTGGCTACTGTGAATTGGGGGGCCTTTCATCAAAGGCTGCTGTGCACGTCATGAAAGCATTTTATGACGTAATTGTGTTATCACGGATGTCCACAACATTTAAGCTTGGATAACGGTATCGAGTTTGCAAATCAGGTGTTAGCCAGTCTCACGCAGTAGCTAAATGTGACGCAGGTGAACGTTTTGCAGGCTAATGGCATCATGGAACATTTAAATGGATCAATTCTCACCATTTTGCGTCAATTGGTGGACGACGGCAAGGACGATTGTGACGCTCTTCTCCCCACCGTCCAGTCGCCCATCAGCTCTATCTATCACTCTTCCCTGGGCGATAGTCCGCCCTTTCTTCTGATGGGGCAAGATCAAGTGGCATACCATACAAACTCCTGGAGATGCAGAACCTCGTCCCTTCTATGCGGAAACTATGCTGAGTATTTGTTTTTCTCCGCAGCAGGCGCGCGTTTCAGCAAGCAAAAGGACTCCTGACCAGGTCTCATGAAAACAGGAATAATTGAGTACCAGATTTTTTTTTGTTAGAATCCCACAAATCGTGCAAAGGACTGTTGGGGGCAGTTCCTTGGTATAGGAAAACCCATGCACATAATACTATTCGGCCTAAGCTTAGTCCATTATTTGTGGGTCTCTACAAAGTTGTAGCAGTAAAGAACAACAAGGTAGGGTGCAAGTCTGTCGCTGATGGCTCTGTCCAGTGGTTTCATTTTGACATCCTGAAGCTGGCTAATCAGTATTATCAGTGTCAGGAATCATGATTGTCCTCTCAATTGTCATCCTTACTGAGATATATCATCCTGTTTTCCTTTACTTGCATCAGTCCTCGAGAGTTAGTGGAGTTGTCAGGTATTTTGTGTTACTGCTGTAGAGATTTATTTCTATCTTTGCTCTAACAATACCCTA
>NC_051394.1:26997375-27002983 GCF_015228065.2 Penaeus monodon
ACATGGAAAGTGGAAGTATATTGCTTGAAGTTTTGCATCTTATCATATCCATCGTGAGCAGGCTTTATGTCCGAATCTTCCATGACTAGATATTTCCAATGATCACATGCATTTTAGGTGTCTTTTAGAACCTGCAGTATATCAAGAAATCAATGCCATCTTTTATAGAGTACGTAAGTTTAACATGTTTTTAGTTTGGTTAATGTCGTCATTGCTCGCCATAAACGATGAAGTATCAACAATAACATCAGGGCAACCCCCACCTCTCTTTCTTTTTACCTTGTCCCCTCTCTCTCTTTATCTTGTCCCCCCCTCTCTCTCTTGCTCTTCTCTCTCTCTCTCTCTCTCTCGCTTGTCCTATCTCCCTCTCCCTCTTGTTCTTTCTCTCTCTGTGAGTAGCTTCTAGTCAGGATTCTACAGTTGAAACCAGTTTATGAGGGTTTGTTTTTGAGATACCCCACGTTGGTGGTGTGGGGAAACGCACACACACACACGCACACACACACACACACACACACTTGTTCTAAAGTTTGTTGAAGATGGTAGAGTAAGTAGAGGCTGAAGATGTGTCGTGCTGCTCACAGGTAGGCCTGACTCGGGGGTCAGGAGTGGTGCCCCACAGGAGGAGCCAGCGTCCGAGCTTGACAATGAATCAGCACTCCGCCCTGATTGGTTACTCCTACTAGTTGGAGGGTGTAACCTTGAAGGAGTCTGACTCAATCTCAGACATTCTATCTCTCTTGTGTTGTCCTCTCTCTCTCTCTCGTTCTTTCTCTCTGTCTCTGTCTCTCTCACACATGCGCATACGCACGCATCTTTCGCCCAGATATGGTGACCTTCTCTCTCTGTCTCTCTAAATATATGTATATATATATACGTATATATATATATATATATATATAATATATATATATATATATATATATATATATATACATACACACACACACACACACACACACACACACACACACATATACACACACACACGAGTCTTGCTGCCGTGGTGAATGGACGTGTTTTTTCCTCCTCTCCACAGCGCATAACAGCTCAGCAAACCATGGCATCTCATGGTCCCGCAGAGTCAGAGGGAAATCTGACTACCCTCCCCAGGTCACAGGGTGCCAGCCAGGGGAGCTTTCCCTGGTGCTTCCCCTCGGGCAGCTAGCCCGAGCTCTAATCCCCAGAGTGAAAGGGGACCCTTGGCCTAGGGTTTCGTGCCCCTTTCCCAGGGTAATGGGACCTTCGCCTCCGTGTATACCATGATCGATCAGTGCTTAAAGAAGGACAACATAGTGTTTGCTACAACAACGACAGATACTCCTGCAACTGATTGGTTGCCACCTCCAAAGAAAACAGGTATTTTTGCACTTTGTGAACAATCTTTCAAAAAAAATCAAAACATCAAAACAAACAAACACATGAACCCTCCTTCATCAATCAAGATCTTATCGAAAATAAAATTGATTTGCTGATCGAAATGTTCTCCAACCAACAATCTGCAATAAACAGTTTAATTAGCTAAGGCGCGATGCCTTCTCTGCCGCAGGAATGCAGAAAGGAAGCATTAGTCACAACATTCTCTACTTCATCCCATCACGCAACATCCGATCTCCTTACTGCCTACCAATCCTTCCCTTTCGCATCCCCTCCCCCTCTACCACGACGCCATAAAATGAACACACACAAAATCACACTCCTACACCTTCCACGGCAGTACCCACGAACAACGCCTCTCCCAGCTCCCCTTCACCACCATCACCCTTCCCCGACACTCTGTCCCCTCTACCCTCTCCCTCTCTACCCACTCCGACCTTGCTGACGTACCAGCCACCCCTCGTCCGGCAGTGGACATCGAGCAGCTGAAGAAGAAGGACTCTCCTCTCCTCTCTCCCTGCGGTGAATCGGTCCTTACTTGGACGATTCAGAGCGAAGGGAGGAAGTACCGGCAAAGGCGGTCGACGTGGCGCAGCGGGTGGCGCCAAGCCGGATCATGCCAAGAGAGCCACTATGATCTCTCGGTCGCGAGGCTTTTGCATGGGAGGATTAAAGAGATGTACGGTCCCGCGCCCGGTCCCATGCAATTTTGGCCTGGGCTCTTACGCGTTATCGGACTGCGACGCGCCCCCCCTTGTTTGCTGCCACGATGCTATGTGCTTGCATGTAGCTTCGTGCCCTCCTAGTACTTCTTCCTATACGACTTTTTCGGCATTAGGATGACTCTGTGCACACCTTCTGGTGAACTGGACCCCATCTTCGGGCGCGTGCACGGACTGGGGGGCTTTAGAAGGCCTGCCTTACGGTGTACACAGAGTTGCCATTCTATTTGCTAGGGACTGGTCTAGCAGACCCATTTGATGGACTGGCCACTCTCTCTTTTTTCGAATAGAACGATAGGCAGGTAGGAGCCCCCACTTTGTCAGGCCCTCAGCCTGGTTCTGTCTAAATAGCTGCTGCTAGACAGAACACTAACTTCCCGTCCTGTGATAGGAAGTATCTGGATAAAAGTTAGCTTCTCTCCCTCACTGTGATGAAATAGTCTGTGGTTGGCTTTTTTCAGAGGTTAAAAAACTCACTGGAAGGTCCGGGAAACCCCTCTTCTCTCACTGAGGTGAAACTTTGGGTGTTTCAGAGAGAAACGTCCTGCCATAGGAACAGCCTGGAAAAAAAGTTAGCTTTTCCCCCTCACTGTGATGAAACAGTCTGTGGTTGGCTGTTTCAGAGGGATGAAGGAACTTACAAGAACAGGTGCAGGACCCCCATCTTTTCTCACTGAGGTAAAACAGCCTTTGGGTGTTTCAGATAAAAGAGGGATTCACTTCGAAAAAGGGTACAGGTCCTCTCTGAGGGATGGAGAGGAACTGCCTGGAAAAAGTGAAAGAGCTCCCTTCCTTACTGAGGGAGGAGCAAAAGTGTTCCTAACAATGATGTTCTGTAGGTGGAAGGGCATCCCCTCTGGTCTACCCCCAGAGGTTCACACTTACCCACGTGTTTGCCGTGTGTGGCAGCCTTGTACGCTGGGAGACGGGAGTCATGGAGGTTGAGCAATGCCGTGCACGAGTAAGCCCTGCGGCTAGCAACACGCCTTTTTGGTCATCTATTCCGGCAAGACAGGCGGTCTGATCCAGGCCCGGTCAGGTCAATCGGCTGGTCTCCCTCGGGAGGCTAGGGTCAAGCAGTCATGCTGCCGTTGGTACTCTTGCCGTCCGTGTGTGCCACTGCAAACGGCTAATTGGCTGTGTATATCCACTCATCACCCCTGTTCCTGTTAGACATTGGTTCTAACATTCAGCTTCCCCTTGCTGGACTCCTTGGTGGGTGGGGGCATGAGTGGATGAAGCACTGGTCAAATACATGGAAAATAAAACTAAAAAAAAAAAAACACAGACAGATGCTAATGTTGATGACCCATCCAAGGCCCAGACCACAGCAGCCACCCTGAAGCCATACGTGCCTCCGGGTGGCAAAAGAAGACCCCAAGCACAGGATGACACTGTCACGCCTGCTGCCAAGATGGTGGACAAGACAGAAAAAACATGTAAAAACATGTCTGCTCACCAGATTTTCCAACAGATGGACTCTCGTGCTGGCCCCTCCAGGCCAGCACCCCGGCCAGGAAGGTCTTTGAGTACCCCTCAGACGACGCCCCTGACCGAATTGGGAGCACCAGCTAAACCAGCCGAAACAGCTCGTGCCCCCACGAGCAAGCCCCAAAGCCGAAATGGCGGGCCGAAACGTCCGAAGCCGGAGACCAACTCTGAGGGAGAGTCGGGACCCCCAAGGCATTTCCCCAGTTTAAAGTGCCAGTCAAACCCGAAGGCTTCGACAACGCCTACCAAATGGTCAGGGCATTGGAGAGCTAACGCAAAATCCGGTTGTCAATCTGGGTTGCGCAAGATCAGGGCATGATCATCATGCCCAGAGATCAAGCCACCCTTTGTTTCCTGCAGGAAACAAAGGAGCTAAAAGATGGGAGGAAATTGATTGATTATTTAAAATTATCTGCCGCGTCAACAGCTAAGGTCATTAGCGGCGAATACCTTGTTAAATAGAAATATTAAAATGTTTAAAACTTTAAAAATTTATCAATAGATATCTTATAAATAAAAATAAACAAATTAAAAATCAAAGCATAGATATTATACTCTAAGTGTATAAAATTATTCATAAACATTATGCATAAATAAATTTTATTAAAAATATTAGTCTCCCTAAGGAAACTAATAAGACCCTCTATGTCACAATCCTCCCCCAATACATTCTTCAGTGTATATGTGGGAGACAAGTACATACGTTTTTGGTCTGAGAATGTAGCACATCTTTCCACTTAAGGGCTCTTGGCATCCCTCATAAAGTGCTTCACTTTTAGCCATCATTGGACAATGAGTCAGTCTTGTGTGCCAAATTCTTAGTCTTGTTAATACAGCTTCCACTTTTCGGTTGGGATGGATGATAGTCATCCAACTGCCAAGGTCATCTCTAATCTCTCGCAGTTTATTTCTGGAGATATGCCTCCATTGTTCCTTCCATTTATCGCAAAGACAACTCCTGATGCTGGGTTTCAGGTCGGTGTGTGGGAGAGGAAAACGAGCATCACAAGGCTGACCAACAGCTGCCTTGGCCTTCTGATCAGCTCGCTCGTTCCCACTGACGCCAACATGCGCTGGCACCCAACACAGAGTTATCTTTGTACGTGTTGACATCAGTGCAAGCCAATCTTGAACCTCCCTCACTACTGGATGTGATGAGTTTAAACTCTTGATTGCTTGCAAGGCACTACGAGAGTCACAATATATCACAATAGAATGGTTCATTACATCTCTAGTCATCTTAACTGCTGCAAGGATGGCATGTAACTCTGCAGTGAAGATCGAGGCTGCTAGAGAAAGACTGCCAGATGCAGTCTTCCTTCTGCTTACTGCTGCAAAGCCCACACCATATTCAAATTTCGAACCATCTGTATATATTGCGTCCGATCCTTGGTTCTTAGAAATGTGCTGAAGAATTCTTTCGCTGACTTCTGCTTCAGATCTCTTTCCCAATTCCGACCAAATCCAGCTCGACTTGATTAGTCCAAGGGGGGAATTGGGGAATTCCAACAGCCAGAACCTTAGTGAGACTTAAGTTCCTCATTCTCCTACCATAGGATCGGCTATCCTCAAGGGGGGTTGAAAACCAATCTGGATGTAGGAGATCCCGGAATCCTTTGTAGTCTCATGTAGTAAATCGGGTTCATGTAGTCCCGGTGTAATGAAAGAGGTGGTTCTCCACTCTCAGCATACAGGGACTCCATAGGTGAAGACTTGAAAGCCCCAGTACAGATTCTGAGAGCTTCATTATGAACCGAGTCCAACATCCGGAGAACAGTGGGAGTTGCAGATGAATAAGCTTTACACCCATAGTCAAGCTTACTACGTTACTGCGAATAAGCGCTCGGTAAAGCCGTAGAAGTGTTGTGCGGTCTGCACCCCAAGATAAATGTGAAAGAACCTGCAAAATGCTAAGTGCTTTTGTGACCTTCACTTTTAACTGTTTGATGTGAGGCACCCACGTAAGTCTTGAGTCAAAAATTAGACCCAAGTACTTCACCTCTTGGACAAATTGCAGT
>NC_051394.1:27003083-27013083 GCF_015228065.2 Penaeus monodon
GAAGTGGCAGAGGGTGTGCTGTAAGAATCATTGGAGGGCAAGGGTTGGTGGGAAGGAGGATGGGCTAGAACCGAAGCAAAGGACCTACCTGGCTGTGCAAACAGCACACGGGCACGTCACTTTGCCTCTGGAAAACTAACTTTCTCCTTGCTCCTTATTACCAATACTTCCTTTTCAAATTTGTACCTTTTACATTGCTTTGAAGAAGCTTCATGAGCATATTGGACCTGGACAGTTGTCATCTCCTTGATGACTCGTTGTACCACACTTTACAAATATTCTTGGTTGTCCATTTTCTTTAAAACGGCAAGAGTTGGCCCCATGCCCATAACCCTGGCAGTGGAAGCACCGCATAGGGTTGGGCACATATGGCTTTACCTTGAGGTGGTACCATGCTAACTTAACCGATTCTGGAAGGACTAATGTGTTAAAAGTTAGAAGAAGAGCTGGTGTCGACTGTTCCAAACCATCAACTTTCTTCTTAAAACGTTTTACTGCCACTACATTAAAGTTCTCTAGTTCTTCTAACAGTTTCTCCTCAGAATACCTCATCAGGTCTCGGGAAAAGACAATTCCCTTACACTGATTGAGGGTTTTGTGAGGAGAACATGAAACTTGAGCCCCAGGAATGTTGCATATTGCACGCAGACGGTCACTCTCGTCTGGTGACGAAACCTCAACTATCAGGCTACCATCTCGCTGTGGGGTGATGCGAGGATCACGTTGACATACTTCAACAATTTTTCGATGTACTTCAAAAATATCAAGATCCATGATTGATACACCATCAATGGTCTTCACTACTAGGTACTTACTATATGAAATGCTTTCATATTTACCAGGTAAGATTTCCTTAGTGGATTGAGGAGGACTTTTCCCCTTCTTACCTGGTTTGGGAGCCTGGGAACCATTACAGTTCCCATTCTTACCCTTTGGAAGCTGGAAAGGTTCCAAAGTGACATGTGATGTTCCAGAGGGAATGGTTGGGGGATTGCGTAGATCGTCAGGGAGAGAGCTAGATCTTTGTAAATTTGTAGTACTCATACAAATTGAAATTCTTCATTTCCTCACCCCCCCCCCCACCCACCATGGAGTCCAATGAGGGGAAGCTATAGTTGGGGTTCAAAATCTCCCAACAGCCACAGGGTTAATGGGGAAATATACGCAGCCACTATTACAGTACTGATGGCAGTTGTGGGATCTATGTGCTACCGACTGAATAGTGTCTGCTTGACCCTAGTCATATTTGACCAGCCAATTGACTTGACCAGGCCTTGATCAAGCCACCCGTCTAACCAGAATAAAGGAGCAAAGAGGTGTGTTGCTAGCTGCAGGGCACAGCGTGCAGCATCGCTCAAGCTCCAGGACTCCTGTCACCTGGTAATACGGGATGCCACGCATGGCAAACACATGTGGGAGAGTTCTCCCTGGTCCAAGATGGAATGAACCAGGGGTGGGTGCACCATCCCCTCTCTTAGGCCTTGGTGCACCAGGAAGCCATTTTGTCTCATCCCTCACTGATGACCCCTCCAGTATGGGCAGCCCTCTGGTCTGGCTCACCAGATCATTGGGACCTCAATCCCCCCCCCCCCCCCACCGCGGCATGGCGGCTTCCGTTAGGGGGGGATGGGAGGAAAGTGAGCCTCTCACCACTGAATCCCGAGGAAAAGAGGGTCAAGATGGTGCTACTTGGCTTCTCAGTCTCGTATGATGTGGAGGTGATCGCATCACACCCACAGGTTGTGGAGGCTTCCCGATTGTCGAAGGGGAAGACTTCAACCAGGCAAGTCCTGGTGACCATGAAAGGTACCCCAACCTCTACCCTTGATCTGGGTAACTGGTGTACCTACAACCTACGTACATATGTGCCTGATCCACTGCGGTGTTTCAAGTGCCAGAAGTACGGACACCACCAGGCTAACTGCACAGCCAAGCCAAAATGTGGTGTCTGTAGCAAGGCACACAACACCGAGGTGTGCATTAAGGCCTACAAAGAGGAAAAGAAGGACACAACAGCCAAATGTCCTGGAGCCTGGCTTGTTCTGTCAGGAAAGAGGCGGCCCTCAAGCGGCAAGAGGTTGCTAAGAAGTGACCAGATTTTGTTCCCTCCCCCCACAGGCACCTATGTCTGGGGGAAGAACAAGAGCGAAAAGGGCTCCCGACCTCCTAAGAGGAAGGAAACCGCCCCCCAGCCGAAACCGGAGATCTCCGACAAACAGGAGTTCCCCAAAATGAGACAAGTGCAGAACCACAGGAAGAAAGGTTCTAACAGCACCACAATATCCTTCCCAAAAGCGGAAGACCTCCTCCTCGATGAGGGGGACATGTCGATCCTGCTGACTGCTGCAGTCACAGCAGTGGCAACAACCTTAGGAAGGATGAGTGAAGAGGCAGATAAGGCAGTCGAGGTCGCCATGACGACATTGACCAAGGCTGTTGCAGTCCTAAAGGGGAAGAAGCTGAAAGGGCCAAAACAGCCCCATCCTCTCCCTCACTCCAGGACGAGACTCCCCTCCCCACTCCAACCCAGGCCATGCCCTCACGGGCAGAGCCTAGCCAGGCTGATTCAGTGCCAGAAACCGAATCAGGACAAGCTGACCTTGCTCAGGCAAGGCCAGCAAAGAATGCACAGAATCAGCTTGGGCAGAGAAAAGCCGAAATAAACAAGGACAGAGCTACCAAAGGCTCTCCTCCCCCCAGTGGACCCAGAGATAGCCTGACAGCTGAAGAAGACCCCTCAAGCAGCGAGGACTTCAAAATGGAGTTGTCAGACTCCGACAGTCAATCCGAATATGACGATGTCTCTGACATAACTATCGACTAGAAACATCATGGCACGCAATCTAAGTATTCTGCAGTGGAACATCTATGGCTTCTCCACAAGGATTGCCATCCTCCACGCAATAGTGCGATCAAGGAGCATTGACATCGTCATGCTCCAGGAGACATTAACAGTGGAACCTGTTCACTTCTCAGGGTATCATGTCTTCATGCTGCCAAGTGCTGATGGCAAAAGAGGTCTGATCACCCTTGTCAGAGCAACAATTCCCTGCTCTGCAATAGCCGATGCACCGCACTGTGGAGAAGATGTTGAATCTCTTGCTGTTGAGATTCACGGGGGTCCCCTGAAATTGTACAATCTGTACAGCCAGCCACACTGTAGTACTTTAGACATCAGCCAGGTCTGTGCTTCTGCAGCACACGACCGAGTGATCATAGGGGGAGACTTCAACGCACACCACCCCATCCTGGCTCCCTGCCGGGCACCGGATGCGGCTGGCCACCACATAGCCAACGTACTTGAGACATTCCCAAGATCGCTCTCCTCAATAACCAAGAGCCAACGCATCTCAGAGGAGGGGTCCTAGACCTCACCCTGGCCACTGCGACTCAGGTGGAGAGGATTGGCTAGCGTGTCGATGAGACTGTCACAAGTGACCATTACAGCACTATAACTACCCTCATGGATAGTGGCCCAGCCGAAATGCCACGACCGAATCCAAGATGGAAAACAGACAAGGCCAACTGGCAAGTGTTTCAGAACGCCTTGGCCCGCTGTCTGAGAAGCAATGAACCCACACAAAGCAAAAATGTGGAAGTGCTACAAGCCAGACTTGTAAATGCCATTGATGAGGCAGCCTCACTGACCATACCCAAAACTCGGTCTTGGTCCAGGAGTCACAAAGACACCTGGTACTTTAATGACGAGATTAGGGAGGTCAACCACAGGGTAAATATGTGCCGAAAACATTTCCGAAGGCAAAGAACCCCCTGACAACCTAGCCCTCCTAAGGGAGGCTGTCAGGGATGCCAAGGAAACTGCCAGCAGAGTCAGACAGGAAAAGTGCCTGGAATGGTGTGAGTCCTTCGACCACCATACCACCCTCTCAGAGCTATGGCTACGGGTCAAACGAGCTACCAGCCACTCAGCCCTGAGATGCACGCACCATGACCCCCAGTCAGAGGCAAACAGCCTGCCAGCCAAACTGAGGGCAAGACAAGAATGCCTACAACCAGACACTTGCTCATATCAGAGAAAGGGCAGCCGAACCCGATAACTCAGACGTTATCTTTTCTCTGAGGGAACTAAGAAATGCATATAAAGCCAGTTGTAACACAGCCCCGGGCTCTGATGGGATCTCGTATCCCATCATCTCGCACCTGGGACTAGTAGGTGAGCTTGCATTCCTGCAACTCATCAACAAGTTCTGGGAAACTTCCACTCTACCCCAGAGTTGGAAGAAGGCTACCATAGTTCCCATCCCTAAACCAAAGGAGCCAGGAAAGTGCCGCCCCATCCCTCTCCTCAGCTGTCTGGCCAAGACGGCCGAGAGGATGGTTCTGAACTGGCACCGATGGAAAATGGAACCCCTACATGAACACCTCCATGGGTTCACCTGGGGCATGAGCACAGTGCACAGCATAGCCATGCTCTTGAGCACAATAAGCATGGGCACATCTGTGGTAGTATTCCTTGACCTGGAGAAGGCTATTGAATTGGCAATTCCTCTTGCCATTCAGGAGAGCCTGATCCAAAAAGGAATCAGAGGTAAGCTCTTGGCTTGGATAGGTGACTACTTTAGGAATAGAACAGCCAGAGTCAAATTCCAAGGTCACCTATCACAGCACATGCCACTAGACAATGGAATGCCACAGGGTGGGATTCTCAGTCCAGCCCTCTTTAACACATTAATGTCCTGTATCCTCAACATAAACCTCCCAGTGGGGTGCAAGATCATCTCCTATGCAGATGACCTTGCTATCATCTCCACTGGAGCAAACTGCCTAAACAAAGCCCAGCGTTGTCAGGACCTCTTATCCATAGAGTGTTGCAGGACAGGACTAAAGATCTCTGCAGCCAAATCTAAAGCCATGGCTCTGAGACAGAGAGTTCAAGCACAAGTCTGAAAATTCAGGGAATGGACTTGGAGTGGGTCCAGGACTACCTCTACCTTGGGGTAAAGATAGACCGGACCCTCTCCTTCCAGAAGGAGGTCCAGTACCTGGTTGACCGAATGAAATCAAGACTGTCCGTCATGAGAGCAATGAGTGGAAGACGCATAGGGGCCAGACACAGAGTACTAAGATCATTCTATGTACATGCTGTCAGGCCCATTGTAGACTATGCCTCCCTTGTTCTGATTGGCATTAAGAGAAAATATCAAGATCAACTGGAGACAGTCCAAAACGAAGCCGCCAGGGTCATTCTGGGTGCCCCAAGGTGGGCGAAGGTCCTCAATCTCCTAGTGGAGGCAAACCTTCTCCCCTTGGCCTCACGAATCAATCTAAGGGCCCGCATGATTTTTATAAAAGGGTTTCATCCAGGCTCCCAGGAATACAAACCTAAGACATAAAATAGTCAGATGCCTAGAACAAGATAACAAGCTGTTTGCAAACAACTCCTGGCTGTCTCACACAGCAGGGTGTTAATACGCCATCAGCTTAAAAAACTGCTTCTTGCCAAGGGCATGGACTCACCCACCCTGACTTTGTCGAAGCTCCGCCGTGGGCACAAACCTCGATAGAGTTCTCGGTCATGAGACTGGCAACCAAAAAGAATGAATATTGTACACCTAGCCTAAAGGCAGAAACCCAGAGGGTCATTGCAACCATCACTCCTCCGGGTAGCAGAACATACTACACGGATGAATCAGTCGATCCCTTGACCCACACTGCAGGCGCCGGCTTCACAGCAAGGGATGCCACAATATCCATGAGGGTAACAGACAACGCCTCCTTGCTACAGGCAGAGGCAGTTGCTATCATGGGAGCACTGAACCACGCGTCCATGAGGGAAGGACACGTGGTCATACATACAGACTCCAAAGGAGCCATCGACTGTCTTCAGGAGCGCTCACCCACTGACAATATCTCCTTCTGACTACCATCCTCACACTGGCACAGAGGATTTCTTGCACAGGGTAGAAAATTATCATAAACTGGGTTCCCAGCCACATAGGGATCAGAGGGAATGAGCTTGCTGACAGACTAGCCGAAGTTGGCAGGGGTATGCCCCCTAATCCCATGATAGTACATTAGAGCCGAAGATTACTTCGGAAGAAGTGTCCGGTGATGGCAACCTCCTTTCTCCTGCAGCTTCACAGAGAGGAAACGAGATCCTCCCCCTCGGCCAGCTGGTACTCAGACGCCACCGGCTATGAACCACTGGCACTCTCTGAAATAAACAACAGAGGTACCGAAGTCATGCTGCACAGAATGCGTCTAGGCTACCACTGTGCATGGCAGACCATACAAACAATAGAACGTGAAGAGAGGTGTTGCATGCATTGCGGCGAGCCGAACGCCACACTTATACATTACTTAAAGAATTGTGTGCACATGCAATTCCTGAGACAAGGCCCGCAGAACACAGCCGTCGTGCTGGTAAAGAGATTATGCGAGATGCTAACACCACGGCCACGGTAAGCACCGAGTGTCAGAAAACCAAATGAGACAGCCATAAAAAGCTGACACAGGCCGGGCCATAAGTGAAAGGCCTGGGCGAAGCCAGAACCTCGCAAATCTCAAACGAACGAACCCTCGTCCGGAGCCACGCAAGCGTTTGCCTAATAACAACGTCCGCAACCGGGATGAGGAACGAAGCTTCTACACAAGTAACACCTAGAAGCTACGGTAGAAACGTAAAAGGAAAAACAAGCAAAAACATCTTCCACCAAACCGCCAATGGAAGATACGACACACCACCACGTGCCTGGAGTACCTGCAACCCCCCCCCTACCCTTCCTACTCCACAAGCGCCACAGCTCATCATCATCGAGCGGAAACGCAGCAACGAATAAACGAGCAGCCGCAGCCCCACCAAGATGAGGAAGGTTTCGTTCCCGTCAACTCTAGAAAACAAAGAAGGAAAAGGGAGGAACGCCACTCGCAAAAACCCTTGCTAGGCGCCAACCGTCCTCAGGTAGTGTACCTATATATCACAAGTTGCCATCCTGACACACACAAGGAAGATATTAAAGACTTCCTGGAAAATAAGTTCAACCATATTTCCAATGCTTCACAGTTACTATAAGGGGCAAAGATATAAACCCAGATCTTTTCCTAGAGTCTTTCCCACCAATGTAAAAGTGTTCCTAAATAGAAACAAGTACAAAGGCGAGCATAATGTTTGACGTTGCAAATCCCGCGGCAAACAACTAATCACCATCAGAATAGAACATATCAATGCACAGTCGCTCCTCGGTCACTTCGATTAAATGAAACTGATAATTAAGGAGAAAATCTTGATATTTTGTGTATTAGTGAAACTTGGCTTCACCAAGAAATATCAAGCAGTTTCATCAGCATATGTAAGCGATACCCTTAAATCAAATAAGATATCCTCTACAACTGTAAAGCATACAACAGTAGAGGACATCTGGGTAAGCGTACAAAGCAGTATGTATCCCTCCTTCCTCGTCGGCACAATCTACAGACACCCTCATTCCACCACAGGATCTTTTGATTATCTTGAAAATATTTCCAGAGAAATGTCACAAAAGAGAAAACCTTTTTTTTATCTTAGGTTTTTAAAATGACGTCTAAATAAACCAAATGAAAAATTTACAGGGGAAAATTAATAAAAAAAAACTAAAAACATAAAAGGGAACCTAAAAAGGTTTCAGAAAACCCTCATCCTTTTTAGATGTTATAAAAAACAAACTGCCCCGATACATACTTCACACAGACTCGTCCATGCCACTTGCAGTCAGGGCTTTTGACGGCCCATAAATGAAAAACCAAGCGAAAAGCGGTCCAAAACCTCTCGCGACACTTACAATCCCGTTACTCTGAAAACATATTATTCCCAACGAACTCACTCTCAGATATCTTTAAAAAACGATGACGTGGGACAAAAATTTAAATTTTAAAAATATGATAAAAAGGGTTTTCATGCCTCCCCCTTTTTTAAAACAAAACATTTTTAGAGCCCTTCCCCCCCTTTGGGATAAATGACAACTTTAAAGGGGGCCATAAATGATAAAAATAATACTCATAAAGTCTAAAGATAAAAAATTTTTGAACCACCCTTCGGGCTGAAACAAACATAAGAAAAAAATTGTGAAAAACCCTCCCCCTTTTTGTGCAAAAAACAATTACTTTAAAAGTTCAAGAATGTGAAACGATTCGGGGCGAACCCAAGGAAACTAGTAAATACCTGGTGGGCATAAGAAGAAACAAAATACAGACATTTCCATAAAAAACATAGAATACTTTAAAAACTTCTTTGGCAGAAATGGGGTTAACCACTATGAACAAACAATCGCCCTTACTTCAACAAAAACATAAATGAAACGAGGCCACAACATTTTTTTCGACCGCACCCCAATGGGAATGTAATTACCTGAAAATAAACATTTCAAAAAGACAAATTCCGCAGGGGGGGTGGATTGCACATCGTTTCAAAAACAATAGTTTACCAGAAATTGCTAAATTTGGGCAGTCATTTTTAAATTACCCATATTCCCGGTTTATCCTCACTCTGGAAACATGGTATCAAATCTATTTTCAAACGGGACGAGACAAAATTTAAATAACTACGCCCCATAATTTTTCCCAAAAATTTCTAAAGTTTCTCGGAATATATTTGCAACCAATTAAATTTTCTATCTAACACCAACACGTTTAGGAGTAGATAACAACCGAAAAGCATTATTCAATGTAAAAATGAAATTTATAAAATTAGACAACAACCCAACAATTTTCACTCTTGTGTTTACGAAGGCCTTTACAGGGCAACCCTGAATACGAAAAGATTTTATTTTGGGTTTAAAAAATTCCTATCCGCGAAAAACAAAAATCAAATCATGAAATGTATCATCAAAGCAAACCCGTTTCGTTTTGGTGTTCCACAAAGGTCCATCCTAGGGCCCCCGTCTTTTTATTTATTTTACTAAAGTCGCATCAAATTTCAGACCCGACGACTTTCAATTTCTTCACACGCCTCTGTTAACACCAAATAATTGATAGGAAAAACCAAAAAGACCAACAAATAAAAAAAAAAAAAAAAAAAAAAAAAAAAAACTTTGATTGAATGGGCCCGAAACTAAACCCAAAATCAATGTTTTTTAATAAGCATCCCCTCAGAACAATACCCCCAGATACACTTTATACTTTCCGGGTTTTCTACTCAAACCAACACAACAGTAACCATCTAGTGTACACGTAGGGGACATACAGTTTAGACACCATTGTCACACTACAAACAGTAATGGGCCCTGATTTTTTACTAAATCACATAAAAATAAAATACCCCCGAAACAGGGAAAACTAGCCTTAGTATCATTAATTACTGTCAACTTCTGGGCTCCACAAACAAACACAAATACAAAGAAAAACCCAAAAAATACAGAACTTCGAAGTATAAAACCCAGGGGAAAGTAAATAAATATGACCACATCCCAAAAAACAAACTAAAATGGTAAAAATACAACAGAAATACTACTATGACACATGTATTCTAATCCATAAAGTCATACAAGGAATTTACCCAAACTGGCTCTACCTATACAAACAACAGGTAACATAGCAGGTGTCCATACAAGGCAAAGTAACTCCTTATATATCAGAAGATCGAACACAGAAACCGGGGCAAGAAATATGCAAATCCGAGGACTGATGATCTGGAACCAACTACCAACAAAATGTTAGAAATATCTCCAACCAAAAGACATTTAAAACAAAAGGGAAAGAACATCTACTGAAATATCAATAACATCAGGCGTTCAAACATCAAGCCAAGCACGACATTTCAGTGTTATTAATATTAATGTTCTATCTAAGCTTGTTAAACAAGCATTATATAATATCTATGTATATAACATATTACATAATGGAAACATCATATATGTAATAGAATACCCATTGTAATTAATGGAATAAAGTGCTATATATATATATATATATATATATATATATATATATATATATATATATATATATATATGTATATATATATATATATATATATATACACACACACACACACACACACACACAC
>NC_051394.1:27033083-27035583 GCF_015228065.2 Penaeus monodon
GCTTTCCTTGGCATCCTGAAATTTCCCTTAGGAGGCTGGGTTGTCAGGGTCTTTGCCTTCGAAATTGTTTTCTCACATGTTCACTCTGGGGTTTGACCTCTTAACCTATCATTAAATTACCAGGCGTGCTTTGAACTCCTGGACCAGGCGAATTAGGTATGTCTGTGAGGCTGCTTGATTTATGGCGTTGATAAGTCTGGCTTCCAGCACTTCCACATTTTGACTCTGTAGGGGTTCACTGCATCGAAGACAGTGGGACATCGGCCATTACGGTGCAGGGGATTATTTGACCAGGGTGATCAAGCCTCTTCTGCCATCTGTGCTTGGCAGCATGAAGACATGATACCCTGAGAAACGAACAGTTCCCTCTGTTAATGTCAATATTCCTTGATTACACTATTGCATGGAGGATGGCATTCTTGTATTGAAGCCATAGATGTTCCACTGTAGTATGCTTAGAATGTGTGTCATGATGTTACTTGGTGTTAGTTACATAAGAGACTTCTTTGTATTCGGATTCAGAGTCTGATATATTGGAGTCTGACAACTCCATGTAAAGTCCTCGCTGATTGAGGGATCTTCTTTTGGATTTTTTGTCAGGCTATCCATAGGTCAACTGGGAACTGGAGAGCTTTTGGTAGCTCTTGTCAGGCTTTGTCAGTGTGTGTTTTTTTTTTTCTTGGCTGGCTTTACCTGGGTCAGGTCAACCTGTCTTGGCACTGACTCAACAGATTCAGCCTGGTTTAGCTCTGCCTGTGTGGTGAGGGTGGGGCTGGTTTAGCTCTGTCCGGCTTCCTCCCTTTCAGGACTACAGCAGTCTGGGTCACTGCCGTTATGGCGACCTTGACTACTTCTCCACCTCCTTACTCGACCTCCCCAAAACTGTTGCTACTGCAGTAACCACAGCAGTCAGCAGGAGAGTCATGTCTTCCTCATCTCTTCTCTTCCTCGTCTCTTGGGGAGGCTTTTACAGTCCTCTTTGAACCTTTATTCCTGTGGTTCTTTTTCTGCACATTTGCAATGGAGATATCCGACGTTGGCTGGGGAGGAGCTTCCTTCGTCTTAGGAGGTCGAGGAGCCTTTTCCCTTTTGTTCTGTACCCAGACATGAATGCCTGAGGGTGCAAGAACAAAGTCTGGTCGATTTATAACAACCTCCTGCTGCCTGAGGGCCGCCTCCTTCCTGAAAGAGCAAGCCAGGCTCCAGGCATCATGCATCTTGGCACAGTTAGGACCTTTGGCTGTTGTGTCCCTTTGTCCTTCCTTGTGTGTCTTGATACAGACACCACATTTAGGCTTGGCATTGCAGCTAACCTGGTGGTGACCGTATTTTTGGCCCTTGAAGCACTAAAGTGGCTCAGGCACATACGTTCTGAGGTTGTAGGTGTAAGTCATTAACGTGTCCTGGGTCTTGGAGTGAATATATTGTTCGTTGTACTGTGTAGGAGTTTATTTGCAGACTCCAGAGCAATACATATTTTATTCTTTTAACTTGAGTCTTAGACTGTAACGCAAACTGTGAATATTATATATATATTTATATATATATGTATATATATATGTATATATATATGTATATATATATATATATATATATATATATATATATATATATAATTTTTTTTTTCTTTTTTTTTTCTTTTTTGGTGGTGGCCAATGATTTTATTAGATTCAAAAGAAGACAATGCCAGATATCACGTGGCAATAGGATAATTGTAAATGAACTATGAATAATAAATTTGTATTAGGTCTTCAGCTGTAAAAGTTTTTCTCCTATGAATCATTCCAAATTGTTTGCTTATTCTACTTTGTATTTCGTAACTACGACCGTACCAATAAAGACTTTAATCCAGAGTGACACAGAGGAATTTAATTGTTCTCTCGTTTGATAATTATCATTGATAGATAGAGGCAGTAGGTTGGCTGGGACATGTTCGTTCTTATCAAATATTATGTAATTGGTTTTGTTGATATTAGGCAAAGTTTATTATGTGAAATCCACTGATTTACTAGTTGGAGTTCTATATTTACAGTACTACTTCAGTGAAAGCTGATGTCGTCTGCAAAGAAGGTATATTCAAAATCCACACTCTTGTTAATAAAATCGGCAATGTAAATTAAAAATAGATACGGTCCTAATATGGATCACTGGAGTACCCCACATTTGATTTTGAGAAAATTCTGTCAATCAATTAATGGAGCTAACGCTGATGTGACTGCAGAGCTGCATCCACTCTTCGCTTCCACCAATGAGGGTTCCCCATGGTAAGCCGTCATGCAGGCCCTCAGCCCATCTCGAGCTCCTCGCAACAGGTCTGGTCGAGCTGCCGCACTCCATTATTACTCTTCAATAAAGGAGTCAAGACATCATGGTTGTCTATATTACATCCTAACTTCGCCATCTACCATACTCTTATAAGGCCCATCATCCGGGCTCCTACACATATATCTATATCTGTCTATATCTATATCTACATATATACAAATACACACACACACAC
>NC_051394.1:27043083-27045583 GCF_015228065.2 Penaeus monodon
CAGCAACGGATTGGTTGGCAAAAGGAGCCCTGAACTCGATCAAAAGAGCGTTTTGGGGATGTTGGTACCTATGCAGAGACCAAACTGGGGTCTTCAAGACTTTGATACTGCCGTTTTGCTCTATGGAAACGAAACCTGGTCACTATCTAGTATCTTGGCGTCTCGTCTTCATGCCTTTTGTAACAAGTCTCTTCGCCGGATCATGGGGTACATTTGGCAGGACCACATGTCCAACTAGTGGTTACATTGTGAGACTGGCATGGGACCTGTTACTTGCATAATCTGGGATCGCCAGGCTATATGGGCACCTAGCTCATTTCCCTGTGGACGACCCTGCCCATCAGGTTGTCTCTCTGCCATGTTCATATACATACATGCATATATATAATATATATATATATATATATTATATATAATTATATATATATATTATATATAATATATATATATATATATATATTATATATTATATATATATCTATAAAATATAAAATATTGCATATTTATTTGTAGTATTTTATGTACATATTACATATATTTTATATATAACTATATAATAACATATATATGTATATATATAATATATATTATAATATATACTATATATATATATTATATATATCATTATATATATATACATATATATTTTTCATATATATATATATTATATATATATATATATTATAATATTCTATATATATATGTATTATATATATTATTAATATTTATGCAAACACAAACTCAGCACAACACACAGATATTATTTATCTATATATATATTATATCATATATATATATATATATATACTCTATTAGATTATATAGAGGTCTATGAATTCTCTAGTACAGTGGCTAGCAGGGGTAGTTTTTAGTTGTTAGGAACGGCTTGACTCTTTATTGATGAATAGTACAGCACAGTAAGGAAAAACACGAGACGAAAGTCACGTTTCCGGCCTACCTGCCCTGAGGGCGAAGGCTGGACTGAGCTTACTACGCCCTCGCAGAGTTGATGATTCCAAATTGGACTTGGTACAGAAATAGGCTTATATATATATATAATATATATATATATATATATATATATATATATATATTTATATATATATATAACACACACACACACACACACACACACACACACACACACCCCACACACACACACACACACCACACACACACACACCCACACACACACACACACCCCACACACACACCACACACACACCACACACACACACACACACACATATATATATATATATTATATATATATATTTTATATATATATATATATTTATATATATATAAAATATATATATATATATTATATATGCACAAATATTTATATATACATAAATATATATATGCACACAAATGCACAAACACACACACACCAAACACTCACACCAAACACAAACACACACCACACACACACTCACACACACACACACAAAACAAACACAAACCACACACACACACACACACACACACACACACACACACACACACACACACATATATATATATATATAATATATATATATATATATATTTTATGTAAATATAATATATATAATATGATATAATAATATATATGTATATATATATGTATGTATGTTCCCCCCACCAAAACCCACATACACACACACACCCACACACACTCACACCACCCCCCCACACACACACACACCACACACACCCCACACACACACACACACACTCCCACACGCACACACACACACATACACACCCCATACACACACACATACGCACGCACGCACACAGACACACACACACACACACACACACACACACACACACACACACACACACACACATATATATATATATATCTAAAAAAATATATATTATATATATATATATATTATTTTATATATATATATATTAATATATACTAATATGCAGCTCAAGTCATGCTATCCAAGCCGATAAATAGAGAGAATGATTACCTAAAAGGTACACCGGCACTCTCGGTGGAAAAGGGAACTGGGACCCTACCACGTACTCACTCCAAGAGCATCACAACTTTATTTATGGCCGCGGTGGACTCAAGACTGTCACGACGGCAATCTGAGTTCGAGGGTTCGAGTCACTGGCCGGCGCACTGTTCCCTTGGGCAAGGAACTTCACCTCGATTGCCTGCCTAGCCGCTGGGTGGGCAAGCCAGCCCAAGTCAGTGCCGGTCCCAGAACCGGGTAAATAGAGATGGTGACTCAATAAAAACACCGGGCAACGGCAAACCACCGCTCTAAATTGCCAAGAAAATCATGGAAATCCATGATCGCCAACGTTCTTGTTGGACAGGGCACTTAAGGCCGCGGTGGCCGAGTGGTTATAGCATCGAACTCAAGACTGCCACGACGGCAATCTGAGTTCGAGAGTTCGAGTCACCGGCCGGCGCGTTGTTCCCTTGGGCGAGGAACTTCACCTCGATTGCCTATTTAGCCACTTGGGTGGGCAAGCCAGCCCAAGTCAGTGC
>NC_051394.1:27054383-27056883 GCF_015228065.2 Penaeus monodon
TCGTGATCTTGTTCTAGGCGTCTGAGTATTTTTTATCTCAGGCTTGTGTTCCTAGGTGCCTGGATGACCTTTGAAAGGAAATGTACTGCCATTAGATCAATTCATGAGTCCAGGGAGAGAAGATTTGCCTCCATGAGGAGGGAGAGGACCTTCATCCTTGGAATCTGACTTTGGCTGTTCTGTTCCTGAAATAGTCACCTATCCAAGCCAGGAGCTTTCCTCTGATTCCGTTCTGGATCAGGGTCTCCTGAATAGCAAGAAAATTTGCTAATTTGGAAGCCTTCTCCCAGTGGGGTACAAGGTCTAAGAATACTACCCCAGATGTGAAAGTGCTAATTGTGCTTTAGATTGTGGCTATCCTATGTGCTGTGCTTATGCCCCTTGTGAACCTTTGGGGGTGTTCATGTTGGGATCCCATTTTCCACTGGAGTTTGTTTAGTACCATCCTCTCAGCCGTCTTGCCCAGACAACTGAGGAGAGAGATGGGGCAGTACTTCCCTAGATCCTTAGTTTTTTATTGGGAACTATGGTAACCCTCATCTAGCTCTGGGATAGAGTGGAAATTTCCCAGGACTCTTTGATGAGTTGCAGGAATGCAAGCTCACCTGCCAGTCCCAGATGGGAAAAGATGGGGTATGTAATCCTATCAGAACCCAGGGTTGAGTGAGGACTGTTTTTGTAGTTTTTTCTTAGTTCCCTCAGAGAAAAGATAACATCTGTGTTATTGGGTTTGGTTGCCTTTTCACTTATATGAACAAGTCTGCCTGGTTGTAGGCATTCTTGGTTTGTCCTCAGCTTAGCTGGCAAACTGTTGCTGCTTGTTCTCACAGAAAATTTGTGCACTAGTCTATTTGCCCCTGATTGAGGGTTGTGGTGTATGTACCTTGGGGTTGAGCGGCTGGTAGCTCGCCTATCCCATTGCCACAGCTCTGTAAGTGTGGTTTCTGGTCAAAGGACTCACATTAACCAGCCACTTTTCCTGCCTGACTTTTTTGGCAGTTTCCTTGGCATCCCTGACAACTTCCCTTAGGAGGGCTAGGTTGTCAGGGGGTTCTTTGCCTTCGAAATTGTTTTCTGCACATGTTCACTCTGTGGTTGACCTCCTTAACCTCATCATTAAATTACCAGGCGTCTTTGTAACTCCTGGACCAAGGCTGAATTTAGGTATGATCTGTGAGGCTGCTTGATTTATGGCGTTGATAAGTCTGGCTTCCAGCACTTCCACATTTTGACTCTGTAGGGGTTCACTGCATCGAAGACAGTGGGACAAGGCATCCTGAAAGACTTGCTAGTTGGCCTTGTCTGTTTTCCATCTTGGATTTGGTTGTGGCATTTGGGCTGGGCCAGCATCCATGAGGGTAGTAACAGTACCATAGTGGTCACTTGTGACAGTCTCATTGACACACAATCTAATTCTCTCCACCAGAGCTGCAGTGGCCAACGATAGGTCTCGGACCCCTCTTCTGACATGTGTTGGCTCTGGGAGCCAGGATGGGGAGGTGGGCATTGAAGTCTCCCCCTATGATCACTCGGTCTTGTCCTACAGTAGCACAGACCTGGCTGATGTCGAAGCTCCTACAGAATGGCCTGCTGTACACATTGTATGGCTTGAGAGGGCCCCCGACCAGGTAAATCTCAACAGCAAGAGATTCAACATCGTCTCCATAGTCCAGTGCATCGGCCATTACGGTGCAGGGGATTATTTGACCAGGGTGATCAAGCCTCTTCTGCCATCTGTGCTTGGCAGCATGAAGACATGATACCCTGAGAAACGAACAGTTCCCTCTGTTAATGTCAATATTCCTTGATTACACTATTGCATGGAGGATGGCATTCTTGTATTGAAGCCATAGATGTTCCCCTGTAGTATGCTTAGAATGTGTTCATGATGTTACTTGGTGTTAGTTACATAAGAGGACTTCTTTGTATTCGGATTCAGAGTCTGATATATTGGAGTCTGACAACTCCATGTAAAGTCCTCGCTGATTGAGGGATCTTCTTTTGGATTTTTTGTCAGGCTATCCATAGGTCAACTGGGAACTGGAGAGCTTTTGGTAGCTCTTGTCAGGCTTTGTCAGTGTGTGTTTTTTTTTTTCTTGGCTGGCTTTACCTGGGTCAGGTCAACCTGTCTTGGCACTGACTCAACAGATTCAGCCTGGTTTAGCTCTGCCTGTGTGGTGAGGGTGGGGCTGGTTTAGCTCTGTCCGGCTTCCTCCCTTTCAGGACTACAGCAGTCTGGGTCACTGCCGTTATGGCGACCTTGACTACTTCTCCACCTCATTACTCGACCTCCCCAAAACTGTTGCTACTGCAGTAACCACAGCAGTCAGCAGGAGAGTCATGTCTTCCTCATCTCTTCTCTTCCTCGGGTCTTGGGGAGGCTTTTACAGTCCTCTTTGAACCTTTATTCCTGTGGTTCTTCTTCTGCACATTTGCAATGGAGATACCCGACGTTGGCTGGGGAGGAGCTTCCTTCGTCTTAGGAGGTCGAGGAGCCTTT
>NC_051394.1:27070203-27080203 GCF_015228065.2 Penaeus monodon
ATAATTTTATTAAAAATAATAAAAATATATTTTATATTGTTTGTTTGCTGGCCACACCACCCCACACACACACACACACACCACACACAACACACACAAAACACCACACACACACACACACACCACACTTTTTAAATATCATATATATAAAAATATTATATATATATATATATATATTATATATATATATATATATATATATTTGTTTTTTTGTATTTATGTGTGTGTGTGTGTGTGTGTGTGTGTGTGTGTGTGTGGGTGGTGTGTGGTTGTAATAATATATTTTAGTATATATATATATATATATATATTATATATATATATATATATATATATATATATTATATATTATTTTAAAAAAAAAGTAAAAACAAACACAACAAATATATATAATATATATTAATATAAAATTAATATATATATATATATATATTATAATTTTATATATATAATAAAATTATATAATATCAAACACAACCACGCCATTATTATATAATATAAAATATATTATATATATATATAATATATTAATATTACATAATAATAAGAAAATATATAACACAAATTTATACGTAATAACAACATACCTATAATATTAAAATTTTTATTAATATATTATAATAATTTTATATAAAAAAAATATATAGGCATATATATATATATACGTATAAATTAATATTGATATATATAATTTATAATATTGTAATATATATATTATATATATTAAAATATAATTAATATTATATTATATTAATATATTATATATTATGTGTATATATACATAACATTTTATATATATATATATATATATATTATTGGTTGGAGGTTGGGGTATTTTTTGGTTGGGGTGTTTTTATAAAGTGTTGTGGTTTTTGTTGTGGGTAAAAGTGTGGTTTGGGTTGGTTTGTGTATTTGGTGTAATTAAATATTTTAAAAATTTTATTTTAAAATTAAAAGTAAATTTTTATTAATTTTAAAACATTTAGAAAAAGATTTTAAAAATTTAAAAACATTTATATTAATACTTTAAAATTTTATAATGATTTTAAATATTAAGTAAAATTGGTTGTGTTTTTGGTTGGGGTTTGGTGTTGTTTGGTTGGGATCTAAATAAAATTTTGTAAATATACTGGGAAAATTTAAATTTAAAAATAAAAATAAATTTAAAATTTAAATAAATATAAAATATATATTGAAAAGAAATATATAAAGTGGGTTTGTTTGGTGGTGGTTTTGTTTGTTTGGTATTTGGTTTTGTTGTGGAAAACAGACCAACACAACCCAAACCCTAACAAACCCAAAAAACCCAAAACACCCCAAAAACACAAATAAAAAATATTGTTACTTTAAATTAATTAATTATTTTAATTAATGTAAAAATTATTGGGTTTTTGTGTTTTGGGGTGTGTTGTTTTTGGGGGGGTGAATACATACATATAATTAATAAAATTTTTAAAAAAAAAATAGTTTTAATATAAAAAACAAAATAATAATACATTAAATATAAGTTATAAATTAAAAAAAAAAAACAAAACAAAAAAAACACAAAACAAACACAAAAACATTATTATTATTTATAATATTTTATTATTGTTTATAAAATTTTAATAATAAATATAGTTTGGGTTTGGTAACCAAACAACCAAAACCCACACAAAACAAAAACACCCCAAAAACCCACAACAACCCCAAAATATTAATTTATATATATATATATAATTAATATATAAATATATATTATATTATATATATAATTAAATTAAGGGAAAATTTTTAAAAAATTATATATGTTTGTGTTTTTTTTTGTGTTTTTTATATTAAAAATGTTAAACCATTAAAAAAATAATAATATATATAATAATATATATATATATAAATATAAAACCCAGCCCCAACAAACACATAAAAATAAATTTTTAGTTTAATTATTTTAAAAATATTAATTATAATATTAAATTGAAAAAAATTGGGAAATTTAATTAATGTTAAGGGAAATTTTTTATTTAATATATTAAATTAAAAATTTTTGTACAAAAACCAAAAACAAACAAACCCAAAAAAAAACACACCCAAAAAAAACCCCCACAAACACACCAACACAAAAAAAATAATTAAAATTTTAAAACAATATTTTAATGAAAAAAATAAACAAAAAGGAAAAAATTTTTAAAAAAAAATAATTTTAAACCTAAAAAATAAATAACAAAAAAAATAAAAATAACAAAATATATATATAACAATATAAAATAAAAATATAATATTATATATTTAAAAATATAAATATAATTTTATATAATAATATATAAGACAAATTATTAGTAATAAATATATAATTAAATTAAAATAAAAAAAAGAAAATAATATTTAAAAATATAAAAAAATTTTTTTTATTTTTTGTATTAATATATATATAAAAACACAAAAAAACAAATACAAAAAAAACAAAACAACCCCACAACCCCAACCACCACACAAACACAAAAACCAACACCAACACACCAACCAACCATAAAAAATTTATATAATTTAAAATTACCAATAAATAATATTTATTATAGAATAAATTTAAATAATGTTTATTAAGTTTTAAATTTTTTATTAAAATTTTTATTTAAAAAAAAAAATTTAAAATTATAAAATAAAAAAACTCTAAAATATAATTTATTTCCTTATAAAAAATAAAATATTATTAAAGTTAATTTCAAAAAACTTTTAATTTGGGGTCATCAATGGTTCTCCAACCCTGGTGCCGGCGAAAGGACACTTTCATAACCCCCCCAAACCAACTCCCTATAGAAATTTATTTTCCCTTTAAAAGATTATGGAAATTGGGCCCAGGAATAAATTGGATTCGGAGCCAACGAGGAAAGTCCAACAGGTCTGGACATTCCTGGAAAACTCCCGCCCCCCCCACCTCGGTCAACCCTTTCTGGGGTTCAAACCACCTACGAAAATTGGGGCCAGCAGGGCCCCCCAGGGAGGGGGCCCACACTCGACCCCCCCCCCTTTGGGGCACGTCGCCGGGGTAGGCAAGGTGGGGTCATTAAAACCGGTCAATAAATTTAAAACCGTTAAAGTTTATCTTATCGAATTTGGGGGCTGGTCCCCCATAGGCCGGTATCCTCCGGGGAAAGGGGGCGACTGGCTTGGTGGGGGGAATTTTTCCCCCTTTTTTTAAAAAAAAGGTCCCCCCCCGGCCCCCCGGGGGGGGCAGCGGATTATAGGGGGGTCCAAAAGGACCAAACCTTTGAAGGGGGTTAATTTTAAAAACCCCCCCCCCCTTCCCATTTGGGAAATTTGGTGCCCCCCCCCCTTTCCCATGGGTCCCAACTTGGGGAGGTAAACTTGGGGGGTTCAGCAGGGCAAGGGGAACATCCCCCCCCCTTTTGGGGAATTTCCCGGTCTAAATTGGCCCCTTTGCCCCCATTGGGTCAGGGGGGGGCCCCCGAAAACCAATACCCCGAAAATTGGGGGGCCCGCCTGGGCCCCAAAACGTAGGGGGGAAGCTTTCGAACCTTTATTTACTCCCGGGGGGGTGGAGAGGTGGTTTGGGGGCCCTTGGGGCCAAAAATCCTCCTTAGAGGGGGTTTTTTTGTATCAAAGGGGTTGTGGATGTTTTTTCCCCTATTTTTTGGGGGGGGTATTTTAAGGGGAAAAGGGATCTTGGGCTTTAAAAAAAAAAAAAAAAAATTTTCCCTTTTTAAAACATCAGACCACCTTTAAAAAAAAAGGGGGGGGGTTGGGTTATACTGTGGTCCTAAGGTTAAATTAATTTTAAAAAATTAAAAAACCCGTGTAATTTGGGATGGTAATTGGCCCCCCCTCAAAAACAAGAAGTGACGGAATTGCATGGAAAAGGAAGGGAAATTTTGGGCCCGATTTTGAAATAAACCCCATTTTTCCCAAAAAACCTTTTTTTTGGGGGGCCCCTTTTTTTTAAAATTTTCCCGTTAATTAAGGGGGGAAACTTATTGCCCTACTTTTTAAACCTGTATTTTTTGGGGGGGTATGGCCCCCGTATTTTGGGGAAATGGGTATTATTAAGGTGGGGGGGGGGGGGGGGGGGGGGGGGGGGGGGGGGGGGGGGGGGGGGGGGGGGGGGGGGGGGGGGGGGGGGGGGGGGGGGGGGGGGGGGGGGGGGGGGGGGGGGGGGGGGCCCCCCCCCCCCCCCCCCCCCCCCCCCCCCCCCCCCCCCCCCCCCCCCCCCCCCCCCCCCCCCCCCCCCCTTTCACAACTACACATATAAAAAATATTATATATATATATATATATATATTATATATAATTTATTTTAAAATTATAATTTTAATATTAAAATTAATATATAATAATATTAAAATTTTATATTATTATAAACAATTTTAAAAAAAAAAAAAAAAAAAAAAAAATTAAAAAAAAATCCCGGGGGGAAAAAAAGGGGGGTAGAAAACAAAAGGGGCCCCAAAAACTTGGTAAATGGTTTTTCTTAAGACCTTTGGGGTTGAGTTGATGGAACGAAAAAGGGGGCCAGTGTTTTTGGGTTTGTTTATTTTTTAAAAAAGCTCTTCGCGGAATGGGGTAAAATTTGGAGGAACCAATGTAACTGTTGGTTACATTGTGAAACATACCTGTTTCCTTATAAACTGGGAGCCATGCTATTGGTCACCTAAAAATAATTCCTGTGGACGACCCCTGCATCAGGTTGGGCTCTCTGCATGTTCATTATTTCATACATAATATAAATATAATATTATATTATTATATATAATTATATATAATTTATATATATTACTATTATAATATATATATATATAATATGTATATATAATTATAGATTATATATATTAGATAACATTTTATTTTTACTATGTATGTAGTCATTTACATATATTTTTATTAAACATAATATTTAAATAGATATATAAAAATTTATCATTATATATGAATATATATGTATATATTTTTCTATTTTTATGTGTGTATACATAAATTATATCTAAAATAAAACACTAAAATGTATTTATGATATATATATATGTATATAAATATAATAATATTAAATTTTATATAATATATATATATTAATATAATAAATACAAGAATAACACTATATTTATTAATATTATATATATATAGATTTTAATATATATAATATATAACTATATACATATGGGTTTGTAACTATATTTTTTGATTATAGATTTACCCTAAATGTCATATATATTAATAACATATTATTATAATATATATTATTTAGATAATTAAAATAAAGATAAATATATCATAGAATTAAAATATTTATGACCCAACTGCAACAACCTATATATATAATAATATATAATATCATATATATAAGATGATATATATTTTTATGAATATATTTATTAAGAGTCCTATGAATTCTCTAGTACAGTGGCTAGCAGGGTAGTTATATTTTAGGACGGCCTGACTCTTTATTGATGAATAGTACAAACACAGTAAGGGAAACACACGAGACATGTCACGTTTCCGGCCTAAACCCGCCCTGAGGGCGAAGGCTGGACTGAGCTTACTACGCCCTCGCAAATTTATGATTCCAAATTGGACTTGGTACAGAAATAGGCTAATATTATTATATATATAAATAATATATATATTATATTTTATTTATATAAATATATAATTACACACACACCCACACACACAACACACACCCCAACAACACCACACACCACACCCCACCACACACACACATTTCAATACACACACACACACACACACCCCACTCACACACACACACACACACCAAAACCCACACACACCCCCACACACACACACACACACAACACACACACAATTTAATATAAATATATAATATTTATAATAAAATATTTATTATAAATTTTTATATAATATATATATAAATTATGCACAAATATTTATTTACATAAAATAAAATGCCACACATTACACACACACCCCACCACACACACAAACAAAACACACCACCACAACTCACACCCAAAACCACACCACAAAAAACAAACACCCACACACCACACAACCCACACACACCACACACACACACACATTTAATATATTATATATATTATGTATATAAAATTTATAAATATAATATGATATAAATAAATTATTTTATATATATGTAGTTGTAACACACACTACACACCACACCACCCAAATCACACACAAAACACCACCCCACACACCACACACACACACACCCTCCCGCCACACACCCACCACACCGCCGGCGGCGCGTACGCCACACGCACACACCCCCACGCCCCGCGCGCCCCACACACCTACACCACAACACACCACATCGCACGCCGCACACAGACACACACACACACACACAACACACACACACACACCCCCCACACACACACACACATATATATTATTATATAAATTATTATATATATATTAATTTATTATATAAAAATATTATTTTATAAATAGCACTCAGTCATGCTATCCCAAGCCCGGATAAATGAGAGAAAAAGATTTCCTAAAAGGGACCCGGACTCTCGGTGGAAAGGAATGGGACCCTACCAGTCCCCATCCAAGGGGGCATCACAACTTTTTTTTGGCCGCGGTGGGTCAAACTTCCACGACGGCAAACTGAGTTCGAGGGTTCGATCACTGGCCCGCGCGCTGTCCCTTGGGCAAGGAACTTCACCTCGATTTCCTGCCATAGCCGCTGGGTGGCGGCAGCCAGCCCAAGCAGTGCCGGTCCAGAAACCGGGTAATAGAGATGGTGACTCAATAAAAAACACCGGGCGTGGCACGGCAAACCACCGCTCTAAATTGCCTAAGAAATCATGGAAAATCCATGTGATCACCAACGTCCTTGTTGGGACAGGGGGCACTTAAGGCCGCGGTGGCCCGAGTGGTTAGAGCATCGAACTCAGACTGCCTCGACGGCAAGTTATGAGTTCGAGGGTTACGAGTTCACCGGCCGGCGCGTGTTCCCTTGGCGGGAACAAACTTAACCTCGATGCCTATTTAGGACCTGGGTGGGCAAGCCAGCCAAAAGTCCAGTGCTGGGTCCCAAGCCGGAAATAGAGAGAATGATTTTACTTAAAAAGGTAACACGGCACCTCTGCGTGGAAGGAAAAAGGAAAACTGGGGGACCCACCAAGTACTCACTCCAAGGGGCATTCACAAAACATAAAAAAACTACAAAGTAAGTATATGCTGTGGACCCACGGCGGTCAGACATGAAACCTACCGTTAAAAAAAGACTACTAATATTGCAGGACAGAGTTAGAGAAAATCGATGGTGCAATGATAAATTCGAAGACGTATATGGTTTTGTTTATGAATACACATGTTGCTGAATCTCTCTCTCCTCCCTCTGCTCTCTCTCTCTCTCTCTCTCTCTCTAGATATATAGATAGATATATATATATTTCTATAATATATATATTAGATATTATATTGTATGTATAGTACTAATAGTCTCTATATATTATATTATATTGTATATATTATAAAATATATAAATATATATAGATATATATCATTTATATATATCTAAATATATATATAATTATACACACACACACACACACACACCAACCAACCACACATATATATACTTTTTTTTATATATCTATATCTATATATTATATAATATAATATAATATATATATATATATGTGTGTGTGGTGTTCTGTGTGAGGTGGGTGAGAGAAAAATTCTTACAAGCCACAATAAGAAACTGAAACCTAAATCATGAGTTTGAAAACTTTTGATGGAGTTCTCTTTCAGACGGAATAATAAAAAAACCGAAATGATCGAAAATGGATACAAGGAGAGAGGAAATTTGGACAAAAAAAAATATATAGTGGCAGAGAGGGACAGACCGTATAAACCCATCCCTAGATGAAAAAACAGCACATGTTTAAAGGAGTCGGAATCTATTGGGACATTGGTTTTTGCCGTATTTCCGAATACGTTGCGTAATACCTTGGTAAGTACAATGCGACTAGTGGTTGTTGATTCTGAAGGACCGGCCCCAATGGGATTTGCCCAGTTTTACACTAGGCGAGGACCACGGTTAGAGCTTCTGAGGAAAAAAGAATGAAAATTAATGAAATAAACGTGATATTAGATTTATTGCCAAGTGAAGTCAAATGGCGTGTTTCGTACATTTACGTGATGAAGGTCACCAAGTACTGGAAAAAGCGCTAAAATTAATTTCATTATTTAACAAAAAATTTCGGAAGAATAGAAAAAATGCTAGAATCTCTATTAATAGAAATATGCTTAATTTTAACATGAGTGCCGGCAGTGGGGCTTGGATGGACCGTAAGCTCCTCGGTTTGTTAGCAAGGCCTTCCCTAGACTTCTCGCCCTTGATCCATCCTCCTGAGACCTGAGTTCAGCTCTGTTCGTCCTGTCTCTATACCATATATATTCTGGCCCAAATATCTCCTTGCAAGGCCCCGGGCTAGTACAGTGTGTAAGCGTGTGTCTGGCCTCTTCATCCCGAGGGGTCGGCGGTTCTAGCCCCGCCCAGGCGCGAGAAAAGATGCAATTGTCACCTGGAGGGTATGGCTGTTAGGCTGGGGGGCAACACGGGGGTAAGGACTAGGTTCAAGCAGGAGTCAGCACCAGCTGAGCGTGTCGGCATGATTAGTCGACACAGGCCCAGGCTTCCCGCATGGCATAGCCCTGCGGGCGAGGCAAAGCTTCGGGCATATGGGACTTATCTGATCTCCTTGTAAATCCATTTCGGTTGTATTCGTCTTGAAGGGGAAAACTCGTGAAGGTTCGAAAACGTCACCGAATCAGTTTCATATCTTACTGTGCTGGTTCCTTTTTTTTTTTTCTTTGTTTTATTGTGTTGTGTCATATATATATATAGATATATATAATATAATATTAATCAATATTATAATAGATTATATATAGATATATATATATAACAGGGCACATTTTCAAATTTATATAAACACACACACGTGTGTGGGTTGTTGGTGTGTGTGTGTGTGTGTGTGTGTGTGTGGTGAGTGTGGTGTAACATATATCTATATATTAGCATATTATCACATCTTATATTATATCTATATATATATTAATATATATATATATATATAAATAATATATATATATATAAAATACACCACAACACACCCACACACACACACACACACACACACCACACAACACCACAAACACAACACCACAAGATATATATAGAAATAATAGATGATAATTATATATAGATATATAGTATATATATATATAGAGAGATACAATACACCACAAACATACAACATTCAAACTAATTTATATATGTTGCTATGTATGTATATGTTGTGGTGTTGTGTGTGTGTGTGTGTGTGGTGTTGATGTGTGTGTGGTGTGTGTGTGTGTGGATTGTGTGGTGGTGTGTGTATGTGTGTTGTGTGTGCTAGATCCTAATTGCGGTTCAGTTCCCTATGACCCTAGGGAGTAAAACTTCGGTCTTAAAAGGGTACAGTTGACCGTGAGGGAATAACATAAGCAGGTGGCATGAGGTAGGCCGGAGGAGTGAGTGCAGCAAAAACCTATTATTCATTAGTAGAAACTGTATTGGCGTTTTACTTTGCTTAGATGAAATTTTCATATCGAAAGAGTAATACATGCAAGAAGACATCAGGTTTTGGCAGAGAAGGGTGAGCAAAAGTATTGTACATGTGTGCTGTGTGTCAGTCCTTACAAAACCACATGAAATATTGTTTTTGAAATGTGATTTCCAGCGTATCGCATTTAACGTCCGTCTAACACGGCCCGATTTTTGTATATTTATTATGTATTCATGTGTCAAAGTGAAAATTATGCAAATTCCAGGTAGCCGTAAATGGAAATTCGACTTATTGTGTATTTTTATAAAAAAAAAAACAAGGTATATGATCGTAAATCATGAAATGGATAGAATAATTTATACTGACTTGGAGCAAAGTATTGAGGGAATTTACAGTAAAATCATTTGCATATCTTTAGTTTTCTTTCAATCTTTATGGGT
>NC_051394.1:27090203-27092703 GCF_015228065.2 Penaeus monodon
TATATGTATACATACATACATACATACATACATATATATATATATATATATATATATATATATATATATGTGTGTGTGTGTGTGTGTGTGTGTGTGTGTGTGTGTGTGTATGTATATATGTATACATACATACATATATATATATAATACACATATGTATAGACATATATATATATATATATATATATATATATATATATATATATATATATACATATATATATATATATATTATAATAGTGTAAGGTGACATCCCAATCCTCCTCCCCTCGGGCTTTCAAGAGCATCCCCTCGCCACTCGTTTCCCGTCATTTGGCCGTGCCCGGACTTCGCTTGCTCGCTCCTGATCTTTTTTGGGGGTCTAGCCTTTTTGTTTGGCTCTTTATTTACTCTATTGTTTTTGTAGTTTTAGTGAAGTTTCTCCTTTTTTACAGCCGTTTTCTTCTTTTTTATTATTATATAGGAAGTCTTCATTTTGCTTCGTTCTTAAGACCCAAAAGTCTATTTTTATTCGATTTTCTATTTATCTTAATTTAATAGATATATAATTTCATTTTCATTATTATCCCTAGTATTTCGAGTATTTTACACTCGTCATCTTTTACTTCCATCTTTTTGTTCGATATTTTTTAAATTTTATTTTAACTAGGAACAATTTTTTTCCTATTCTCCTTGCAATGTAAGCATGTATATTTTAGCCTGTATGATAAAGCTTACAATTTTAATAAATGTGGAAGATGTATAGTTGGTGACGTAGTTAATGACGTCACGAACACCATAAATACCGCCAGAAACGGCGCGAAATATGCTCAGTCCGGACCAGATACCCTGTGTGTCATTACCCCTGCGTGGCGTTGTGAAGCGGCCACGCCCCCCGGAACCGAGAGAAGTTAAGTCCTGTGTGCTGACATTCATTTTTCTGAGGAGCTGGACGTGATCCTTTTTTTATTTTCATATAAATGGCTAAAGTTTGTTCAATAGTCTTTATAAATTAATCATAATGACTTTACTTTTTATTTAACTATAATATCAGGACCCGTAAAGAGTGGCTTTGACCAATGTTTTTCTATTTTATTAAGCATGAAATCAGTTTTTTTAAAGATGCATTTTAGATATTAATTTGTGCTCCATTGTCAATTTAAATGAAAGCTAAGAGATCTAGTTGATACCAAAGGGAAACCCATAGGCTGAATGTCAAGGAGTTGATGATGATGCTCGGTCTTTGTTTGTTTGTTTGCTTGTTTGTGCCTAGATGCTTCACGCTACCACAACGCATCTAGACACTGTGAACCCACACCAATGTGTATACATTTTAATAGCCACAGAGCAAAGCACACCTCACACTAGTAATAATAATAATAATAACTATTATTATTATTATTATTATCATTATCATTATTATTGTCATTATTGTTGTTGTTTTATTATTATTATTATTATCATTATTATTATTATTGTAATTATTAATATTATTTGTTATTATTATTATTATTATTGTTATTATTATTATTATTATTATTATTATTATTATTATTATTATTATTATTATTTTTATGATTATTAACATATGTCTTAGTATTATTATTATCGCTATTATTATTATTTTCATAAATGTTATTATTGTGTTTATCATTATTACACCATTATTATTATCAATATTATTATTATTATTATTATTGTTGTTGTTGTTGTTGTTGTTGTTGTTGTTGTTGTTGTTGCTGTTGTTGTTGTTGTTGTTGTTGTTGTTGTTGTTGTTGTTATTATTATCATTATTATTATTATTATTATTATAGTAGTAGTAGTAGTTCTTGTTGTTCTTATAGTGATAGTATTAGTAGTATAATTGTTACTGTTATTGTTATCATTATTATAATTATTTCATTGTTATCATTATCATCATCATTATTGTTATCATTACCATTATCATTAGTGTTAGTATTACTATTGGTAATAGAATATTGTTTTTATTATTATCATCATCATCATCGTCATTGTTATTATTATTGTCATTCTCATTACAATAACTGTCATTATTATCATATGTTAATTATTTGTATTAGTATTGTTATTATTTGTTATTTATTTATCTTTTTATTATCATTTTATTATCATTAGTATCATAATAGTACTAATAATAATGATAATAATAATGATACTAATCATTACTATCATTATCATTACAAATTACCATTACCAATTTATTATTATTGTTATCATTATCATTATTACATTTATCATTATTATAACAATAGTTATCTTCTTCTTCATCTTTTTGTTAATATTATACATATTTTCTTATTATTATCATTATTATTATCATTATTACTGTTATTACTTTTATTGTTGATATCATTATGAATCTATTTATCATTATCATTGTAATTATCATCAATATTATTATTATTTTTGTTATTATTATTATTTTATTATTATCATTACTACTACTACTACTACTACTATTATTATTATTATTATTATTATTATTATTATTATTATTATT
>NC_051394.1:27125203-27147703 GCF_015228065.2 Penaeus monodon
CGAGCTGTTCACCTCTTGAGTGTTGCAGCCTCAATCAAGGTCGCGCTTTTGATTTCAGATATCAAGGGCGAAAGGCGCCGCGGGGCGTGGAAAATAAAGATAATGAATGGAGGTATGAGGCGGGATGCCTTTCGCAGTAGCTTTACTGGGAAACGTTATCACCCCAGTTTACGCCTTCATCAAGACCAGCCATCCTAATTCATCCTTTCAGCCAATTCACTCATCCCAGTTCACTTCTATGAGCGTAAGATAAAAAGGACAAAATGTATTATCTATTTGCATAACGCCAGAAACAGTTTCGTAACAAAATACCAGCCTGCTATTTGTAAGTCACGGCGCGGACAACACAAGCAGCATAGAACATATGATTACTGGGCACCAGCTCATGCCGCCGCGCCGCTGACAGTGAGAGAGAGAGAGAGAGAGAGAGAGAGAGAGAGAGAGAGAGAGAGAGAGAGAGAGAGAGAGAGAGAGAGAGAGAGAGAGAGAGAGAGAGAGAATGAGAGAGTATAAAGGTGTGGTGGAAGTGGTGGCATGTGATAATATTTATGAGTGATGTTGGAAGTGGTGGCATAGTAGTGTAGTGGTTGGTAGTATGTAGCGCTGGTGGTGTGTGATGATGGTGGTTTTGGTGGTGGTGTCTGTGTTGATGGTGTAGGTAGTGATGGTGGTATGTCGTGATAACGTGATGATGTATAGTGGTAGTGGCGTGTAGTGATGTTGATGGTAACAGGAATACTGATGGTGATATGTGGTGATGGCATTGTAATCGTAGTGGCGGTTGGTAAGCCTAACGAAAGTAGTGAAGTGGTGGTGTGATGTGATGGTGATGGTGGTGTGTGATGATCAACACTGGCGATAAAAGTGTGTCTCATAAAAGCAGCGAGACGTGTCATCAGCTGATCACTATCGGCGACAACTGCGCAGTTACAATAATTATTATTATTATTTTGTATTTATTAGTAGAAAAGCCTGTAACCACATTAAGGATTTATTTCTGTATCGACCCTAACCTATCGAACAATAAAGAATTTTATCACCAGAATCAGTTAACCCATGATCGAGAAATGCTGGTTTAGCCAAACAGTGCAATGGAAAAGGGAATATTAATAGTAATGGTAATGGCAATAGTGATTTTTACGGGACTGCTCCGACATTATGGATTTACCACTATGTGGTAATGACATCTGATATTACTTTTAATGCGACAGATTGACAGACAAGATTTTTCTATATTCTTTCGTTTCCTTATATACTCGAATTACCAACGTCTTCCGTCAGTTGCTTGTGTGCTTTATAACGAAACCACGCACCATCTCTAACCCCAATAGCAACCTTTTCTTTGTAGAAAAAAGTGAGCGTCTTTCCTTCTTCTTTTAGATCTCGGAATAGGTAAACAAATAAACCAAAGCGGAACCATTCAGTTTATGCCGTCATTCATCGTGCAATATACGCGAGAGTGCAAGTGACATTCATAACATTGAGTTAAGGTCGTTTATTTAGCGATGTTATGTAACCTGGATCATACGCTGTAATGATTATCTTTGTCCTTTTACTCAATTTTATTTCTGCTGGCTTTCAGGTGACGCATAATTTTTTTTCTTTCTTTCTTTTTTTAGGTTTTGGCAGGATAGATGTCCTTATTTTCGTATAGTATAGTATAGTATAAGGCCGCGGTGGCCGAGTGGTTAGAGCATCGGACTCAAGACTGGCACGACGGCAATCTGAGATCGAGGGTTCGAGTCACCGGCCGGCGCGTTGTTCCCTTGGGCAAGGAACTTCACCTCGACTGCCTACCTAGCCACTGGGTGGCCAAGCCAGCCCAAATCAGTGCTGGTCCCAAGCCCGGATAAATAGAGAGAATGATTACCTAAAAGTAACACCGGCACTCTCCGTGCAAAGGAACTGGGGACCCTACCACGTACTCACTCCAAGAGCATCACAACATGAAAACTACAATTAAGTATCATGCTGTGACCACGGCGGCTCAAACATGAACCTACCGTTAAAAAAAAAGGCCGCGGTAGCCGAGTGGTTAGAGCGTAGGACTCAAGACTGTCACGACGGCAATCTGAGTTCAAGGGTTCGAGTCACCGGCCGGCGCGTTGTTCCCTTGGGCAAGGAACTTCACCTCGATTGCCTACCTAGCCACTGGGTAGGTAGGCCAGCCCAGGTCAGTGCCGGTCCCAGACCCGGGTAAATAGAGATGGTGACTCGACAAAAACACCGGGCGGAAGGCAATGGCAAAACACCGCTCTAAATTGCCAAGAAAATCATGGAAATTCATGATCGCCAACGTCCTTGTGGGACAGGGCACTTGAAAAAAAAAAAAAAAATGTATAAGTATGTATATATGTATGTATGTACATCGCACACACACACACACACACATATATGTGTGTGTGTTAGATATTGCAACCCGTTTGAACATGAAAATGCACTTCCCATATGTGTACCACTTAGCTAGAGGACTATTTATTCTCCAACTATGGAACTTTTGGCTTAAATGCACATTTTCTCCCTAATCTCAAGCAAAGCACTTCCTCTTGCTTGAAGCATGTTTTACTGAAGCATCTTAGGGACTTCGATAAAGGCGTAGGCCCATATTGTCCATAAATGTTCTACCGATGTCTTTGATTACTGACTACACTAACAGAAGCCAGACTCAGAAAATTGGATTCCCTTGTCCACCAGCTTATCTACTATGTTAAAGCTCAAAAGACATTGGAGATTGTGTACTGTGTCATTTTTATATCATCATCATCATCAAGGAACTAATGCCGACAGGGGCGCATGGCTGCATCCACCCTTTGCTTCCAGCCACGAGGGTCCCTAATGGCGAGCCTCCAGGCAGGCCCTCGGCCCATCTCTAATTCCTCCGGACAGGTCTCGTTAACCTGCCTAAGCCATGACCTCCTGGTTGGACCCACGGGCCTCCTCCAGGATTGTCTTGCAAACAGACAACCTGATGGGCAGGGTAATCCACAGGGAAGCGAGCTAGGTGCCCATTTAGAATGAGCTGGTGATCCCTGATTATGCAAGTAACAGGTCCCATGCCAGTCTCAGTGTAGCTGTCAGTTGGATACATGGTCCTGCCAACTATACCCCTTGATCCGGCGAATTGACTTGTTACAAAAGGAATCAAGACGAGATTCCAAGACACGGCTGCATTCCACAATTACTCGAAGTGCTAATATACGAACTCTGATGCCATAGTAAGTGGTCATGGATCCGTTTCAGAAGAATGTGGGCGAAAACTTTGCCTGGTATGCTGAGCAGTGTAATGCCACGGTAGTTGCTACAGTCTCAATGATCCCCTTTCCCCTTCCAGAGTGGGATGACCACATGTAAAAGGCTATGCTCCTTAGTACAATGGTGAACAGAGGGTAGTTATACTTGTTAACGGCATAACTCTTTATTGCTAAGAGTACCACACACAGTATGGAACACACGAGACAGTGTCTTTATTTGGGTATGGTTGTATGCTGGGTCACGAGTCAGGGCTAGGCCAACCTTACCATACTGGTCACTGGCGACGAACTGAAGGTTCAAGCGAGATCAGATAACAATCGTCATCTACGCCCTCGTTGAGTGAATGGTTCTTATTTGGGACTTGAATCCACATGGTAAACAGCCATGTGGTCCACTGGTAACAGAAATAGTCTTATGTATATGCTATATTGCTCGGCCACCTACTCGCGCCTTTCCCTCGAGGTGCCTTTGATTTGCCTCAAGGGTGACCTAATTTGGCTGGTCATTTCGTCCTTGCGTGCATTGTCCTGGTGCATCTTCGTGGCTACTTGTCCTCTTCTTCCTGGTCGTCGGTGTAATCTGTCCATCCTCGATGTCCACACGTCCTCGAAAGTCTCGCACAGGTCCTCCTTGATTCGGATTCGTCTAGACTTCCTCGTAGTCCTGCCCAGGCCTAACTCGGTGGCGTTCTCGTCCACACGTCCTCACAGATCTCGTCCAGATCCTTCTCGGCGGCATGCTCGATCTCTACGTCCTCGTAATCTTCATCTGGATCTATGGGCATCAGGCAGGGGGGCGGCAGGCAGCGCCCATCCAATACATCTTGGGAAGGCTTAACACCTGCTCTGACGAACATCCTGTTCCGCAGGCCTATGGTGATCATGCGATGACGTCCTTCCCACAGCATCCTAAGATGACTAGTTCTGCAGCAGGGTTCTCAATCGGTGCCTTGTCGGCTATCGTCGGTCCGACTGCAATATATAGTTGGGGAACCAGATCATACACGTAAGGGCCAGAGTAAGAGAAAAAGAAAGGCAACAGAGAAGAGGGGGTGTTAAGTACCACTAGCTGGTTATTTATAAAAATTTGCGTTTTTTAATTTTCGTTTTTAATTTTCGTCTTTTTTTTCGTTTTGTGTTTTATTTTCACAAAGATAAAGAAGAAAATAGAAGAGGGAGACATCAGTAGCGATCCGCATGGACCTGGCTTGAACTACCAACCGTCTCTAATAGATATGAGAGTAGATAAGGGAAACGACAATGGCAATCCGCAAGGATTTACTTGAACCACTGTTGTCACACAGAGAAGAAATAAATGTAAAGTGTCATGTACGAGTCACTCATCACGACTGACAAAATTGCGGGCTAAAGAGATACATCATAAATCTTTATGCCGGAACTAAGACAGCAATCAACTCTATTAATGAAAAGGTTTCAGTGTCTTTTGTCCTGCGTGGATGAGTGAGGTGAGTGTGTGTGTGTATCCATGTGTGAGTGACAGCTAGCTTGAATGAGAGGGAAAGCGAGAGTGACCTCACACAGAGTATGAATCACAAACACGAATATTAATGTTCACTACTAGAAAACTGAGGTAAATTAGCATGCTAGCTATATAAAATTATTTCAACATTTAATGATATGATACAGAATGTACACATGAATGAATGGTGACATGAAAAACTATTCGCAAACTATTTAACCAGCAAATCTTCTCGGTGTCAGCAATCTGAACTGCCAAGGTACATGTCTAGCTATACATGTTAGACTTCATCGACGAGGGGATCCTATACCCAAAGTGCTGTACATTGACTGAAGCGACTCGAGCCAGGAAAATCTATAAATAACCTGCTCTTTTCTGCGTATCTGTGATGGGCGCTCATGACATCTCTTACAGATATTTACGAATCACATGATTGCCTGGGAATTACCCAAAACATACTAGCGACTTCAAGAGGGTGAGGAAGGTGTGATTAATAAGTGAATAATTAATCTAGCATAAACCCTAGTCGTACATTAATTAACGGACGTAACTGCGGGTCACACCAACACAAAGTTGCCGATCGAACGAATAACTTCAGTTTTACCTGTACCTACTGTTGAACATCGGAGTGCAGATCTATTAGGCGTTTATGCAACCCGGGGGTAATATCGGCAATCCTGTGCACTATGATATGGGGGAGATCCTACGCTATATTCAATATCATAAATATTAATAAAATTGCGTTACACACTCTGTTCTAGCGCCGATAGAACGTGTCAACAAAAAGCAATGTAACAATGCTATGGTTAATCCCCAAGGCATCAACAAAATAACCAAATTACAGGGAACCAAGCGATCATGTCTTGACCCTTCCCTCGTCTTCCCCTGACCACAAGTGAAAGAGAAAGTTGGGTCAGGTCAGGGCGAGGGGAGGAACGAGATAAAATGAAATGATATTCGTGATAAGATAAAATCACGAACACGTTAAATTCGTTGCAGGTGAAACATAAATCTCTAAAAACGAGGGAAATTAATTGATATTTATGTTTATTGACCATATACTCGATCACACAGAAATGCGATCTGAGGTCAAAAGAGTAGTGTGAGAACGTGCCATTTGCTGTCATTTAGCACTTTTTACCCAACAAAAAAACAACGGCTCAACACATTTATGGACAAAGAAGGAAGGGAAAGAAATAATAGGACACAGGCCCAAATGTGTACTTACATGCTTTTTTTTTTTTTTTTTTAGACATATCTTGAAGCGGTCCAGCGGATTTTCTTCTTTTCTTCAGAGGTGTTCGTGCTGCGAGCTGAAAGGATGCAGCATCACCAATGCTACCAGATTGTAAAAGGCTATGACTGTCGGTGAACAGCAATGGCAGTCAATGTATGTAGGACTCACAACACATGTGAATGGTGAACACACGCTACGACATGGCTTAGGGCAAAAGTGCTGCGTGGGGTTACGGTGTCGGTCAACCTGCCCGGAGGAGGAGGCTAGGCCGACCTTACCGCATCAAGCTCTGGTCACGAACTGAAGGGTCAAGCGAGATCAGATAACAATCGTCATCTGTGCCCTCGCTGAGTGAATGGTTCCTATTTGGGACTTGGATCCACGTGATAAACAGCCATGTGGTCCACTGGTAACAAAAATAGACTTATGTGTATGTTATACCACACCCCTCAACAGGTCAGTGGAAATGATACCAGACTGCCAGATGGCAGTCAAGACTGTATGTAAGCCCTGAGCCATAGGTTCACCCCCAGCCTTTAGAAGTTCAGCAGGAATATCACATATGCCTACAGCTTTCCCACACTTCAACTTGGAAATCGTCATACTAACCTCTGTTAAGGTAGGAGGTTCCTCGCTGATGGGTGGGTCTGGCACAGGTATTGTGATGTCTACCTGGTACACCTACTCAAAATACTCAGCCCAACGTTCACGAGCCCCAAAATAATCTGAGATGATCCGTCCATCCACTGAGCGGACTGCAGTCATCTGCGAGGAGGGCTTAGAGTTCAGCTTTCTCAGGGCTTGGCAGGCAGGGCAAAAGTCGTTTACCAAGAAATGGCCTTCAAACTCCTCAGCAGGATTCCTGATGAACTGTTCCTTGTCCCTTCTCAGCAGTGTCCAAGCCTCCAGTGGCCTCCAGTGTCTCCAGGGAGATGGAATTCTGCCTTGGCCTCAGGTGTATGCTAATGGTCTCCTGGGCTGCTTCGAGTGTTTCACGCTTGATGAATTCCCACAGAGCAACTGGGTACATCAGGTTATCAAGTTCTGTGAATCGATCAGAGACTGCCATGGTGAACTGGAGGGACGGGGAGTTTTGAAGTGGACCTGTAGGGTAGCCATAACCAACCTATGGTCAGTACCACAGAACTCGGCACTCTGGTAAACTCTGCAGTTCTGGAGGATCCTCCAGCGCGTGCTAACAAGAATATGGTCATTCTCCTTGGTCACTGTACCTGTATTGCTATACAATGTCCAGTGATGTGGGTTGGAACACTGGTACCAGGAGCCAAAGATCCTCATTCTCTGGGAGCTAGCAAAGTCCCGGAGAAGGAGGCTGTTCTCGCTACTGAGATCAGCTCCCAAGCCATGGAGGCCGACAGACATCTCATAGCCAGCTCAGTCACAGCCGGATACTGCATTGAAGTCACCCAGAACAATGCGAATATCTCGCCAGGGACAATTGTCTGCCATGGATGAGAGTTTGGCACATTTATAAACACATACACACACAAATATATATATACATTTATACATTGTATATATATATATATATATATATATATATATATATATATATATATATATATAATATATATACATTATATATATATATATATACATTGTGAGGTCTCCGACCTTCCCCCCTCCCCCATCCTGGACTGCAACCCCTCTCCCCCTTATCCTCCTCACCCTTGTTTCCCTTAGTCTCCCCTACCTCCCTTTTACCCTCTTCTCCTATCCTTCGTCTCTCCTAAATACTCTAGTTCTCTTGCTCTTTTCTGCTCTCTTTCCTTATGCTATTCTCCCTTTGGTTTTTTATACTTTTCTCTCGTTTTCTCTCATTTCTTATTCACTCCTTTCGCTCATTTCTCTCTTCTCTTCTACTTCGCGATTTACGTTCTTCTGTTTTTCTCTTCTCCCATACTAATCTCCTCGCTTTCTACTTTTTCTATTCCGCCGTTGACCTTACTCATTTCTTTCATCTCCATCTCTCGGCTCCCTTTAATTTCTCTCCTTTTCGTCCTTTTCCTTGAGCTTTCGTCCCCACACCTACTCCCAATCCCCTACCCTAATACCCTACCTGTCCCCTCGACACCCCTGACACCCGAATCCCGAATCCTGAATCCCGAACCCCGAACCGAACCTGGGTAATCCAGCGGGCGGCGCTCAAACACGCTGGAGATGATTCCCGCCCACACAACCTACTCAACACTGTTAATACTGCCAAACCATGTATTGTGTAAACAAAATGTGTGTAAATAAAACTTACAATTTGTCGTTTCCCGAGTTTCCTCTTGAGCTTCGAACACTTCGACCCCGTAGGTGGCGAATAAGCCTTAATGAATGTAGTTATTTGCGAGTTTTTATCGCCCCTTTTACTAGTAAGGTCTTATTTTTTTTAGAGGGGGATCTAAATGTTTTTTTACCCATGCATTTACTTTTATCTATGATTACAAGGTTTCTAGGATTTTAACACCGAATCCCCCCCCCCCTTTTATGTTACAAAATGTTTTAAAAGTTATTTTGGTATTTTTATATTTTAAAATTGCTTAAATGCTCAATTTTATTTATTATAATTTTATCTACCTTACGTAATTGGTTTATAGCTCTAAATATTTTAATTTTGTTTTTCCTGTTTTTATAGTCGGCTGCCACGTCACCATCTCAATAATTTACAATAATTTACAATATGAAGTATTGGAGGCTCAGAGGACACTAGTGATATTCCATGTATCATTGACAGATTTTACTTTTATTTTAGTTATTGTTTTACATATTAGATGTACTGTTTTATTCACCTTTCTTACTGTGTTTGTTTTTACCGTTCAGTTTTATTGTTTTATTGTAAGCTTTAATCTTTTTCTTTTGTTATTTTTAATCATTTGACTTCTATTTATTTGTTAAACTGTTAAGAATTTTCATATTCATTTTGTATAAATATTTGTTAAAATAACTGTTGCCACGATGACGTGGCGAGGTGTATATAAACCTCAGGAAAATAAACCCATAGGGGAGTTGTCTCTGGACTCGGTGTTTGTGTGTACCCCTGGATTACCCTATACTGTGGCGTCGCTGGAGCAGCAAGGACAAGGTTGTGTTTGAGCCATTTTTACATGCCAGTTAGAATATTGCTGGACGTGGGCATTTTAACGCAAGGTTTACGAGTTTTATATTGGCCAGCACCAGCCAGAGATACCCTAACTGAAGTAATTTTTATGTATCCGTTCCCTCAGAACGAGCTTTATCCCTTTTTTTTTATCGTATTTATATTTTTACTTTACCTGTGGTGCTTTGCTTTTATTTTATTTTACATTTTTTTTACATATGTCAAGAACAACACAACCAGGCCCATTTTCATAAGGGATGTGTACCTGGGGCATGGGACAGTGTCTCCACACAGGGGAAGTGAACGGGCCCCCTCCCTCCTTCTTTCGGCCCTAAGCCGCCATCCGCCGCTTGGGTGGATGATACTTCGGGCTTCCCCTCGACAGAAAGCCTTACACCATACATACATACACATGTATATTTGTATATATATACATTTACAACACACACACACCTATATATCTATATCTTTCTCTCTCTCTCTCTCTCTCTCTCTCTCTCTCTCTCTCTCTCTCTCTCTCTCTCTCTCTCTCTCTCTCTCTCTCTCTCTATATATATATATATATAGAGTGTGTGTGTGTGTGTGTGTGTGTGTGTGTGAATGTATGTATATAAATAAATAAATAAATAAATATATACATATATATATATATATATATATATATATATATATATATATATATATATATATATATATATATATATATATATATATATATATATATATATGCCCGATTCTCCCAGAGAACACCATCAGACTAAACATTCTCACAGAGGACAGTCCCCTCTCCACACCAATAACAAACACAACACCAGGAGCAAGCAACGCAAACAAAACAATCATTGAACACCTTCCATGTCTTCAATGCAACATTGGCAATATGATATTTCCCTGATAAATTTAAACACGCCACCCTCACCTTAATACCCAAACCAGGGAAATCCATACATGAGGAGAGGAATTACCGTCCCATCTCACTCCTGGAAGCCCCAGGCAAACTGCTAGAGAGGGTAATAACACTCGCCCCACACCTTGAAAACAACCAAACACTCAACACTAGGCAATACGGCTTTCGCCCACACACGGGGACCGAGAGCGTCATCGCCCTCGCTTACGAAGAGATCACTCTCGGTCTTGCTAACAAGCATCAGACGAACGCAAGGCCTTTGATAAGGTCTGGCATGACGGTCTCAAATACAAGCTAACACAACTACACCTGCCCACACACTTCGCACGCCTTCTCTGTAGCTTCCTGGACGACAGGACTGCCAGGAAGCTCACCTAGGCACCCCATCCACCTCAGAAGTGGAGTACCACAGGGAAGCGTTTTATTGCCAACCCTTTATATCCTATATACAGCCAATCTGCCAGAATCAACACCATACAGCAACTATACTTCCTATGCAGACGATATCACACAAATTATTACACCCCCCCTCTAAATCACAACACTTCATGACACAAACAACAGAAAGAGCTATACAGTACATCAACACCCATGAGCACCACTGGAAAATACAGACATTCATAATCAAATTGAAACTTCTAACCATAGCACATAGAAATTCACAATCAACAACATACACTCACACAGGAAACATTCTCGGATTTCAGTTCACAAACACAGGCTTCACAACACATTTTAAACAAAGAATAACGCAAGCACAAATAACACTAACCAAACTGAAACGCTTTTCATGCTGCACACCACAAACAAAACTCTGGCTTTACAAAACAACTGTCAGACCCATTCTAGAATACACTGCTATCACGTTGGTTGCAATATCAAACACACAAAAACTCAGAATGCAATCAGTATAGAACAAAGCTTTACTCTGGAGACCGAATTTCCACAGAAACACTACTCAGAACGTACAGCATGGAACCACTAAACACAAGCATACATAGACGAGGCAAAAACACCTGGTCCAGACTATGCGAACAAGAATACAAACAATATAACATCTTTGAAAAACACACAAACCACGCCTGGTGGCCCAGAACACTAACAATCACAGAACACGAAATACCTACACCGATACACACACACACACACCGACCCTGAACTGTGACCATGACCATGTCTTAAGTTGTTAAAGACTAAAAAAAGAAAGAAAGAAAGAAAAAAAAAAAATCAGAAGTCCACGCCGCACGGCACTAGAAACATCAATGGCAAAGAGAGCGACCATCAGCTCTGCCAGCTCACCTGCGCGCGGCGCGGATTAGCCAATCATGGGGGAGAGAAGACTGGCCACCTTGACGTCTCTTAAAGGTACAAATCCGGCGGCGCTGTTAACGTGTCGGCCTCTTATCCGAGGGGTCGGCGGTTCGCGCCCCGCCCAGGCGCGAGAAATTGCAACTGTCGCCTGGAGGTTACTGCTGTGGCTAGGCACCACGGCGGGTAATAACTTAAGCCGAGTCAGCACCAGCTGACACACGTGACAGAGTCGGCACTAGTCGATACAGGCCAGGCTCCCCTCATGGGCATAGCCCGGGCGAGGCTAAGCTTCGCATATCAGACTTATCCTTATCCCACGGTTACACTCATGGTCCTGCCACTGGAACCTCCTCTTTGAGGTGCAGGACTAGAGCTCCCTCTCTGAGGTTACACAGCCTTTGGGTGGCTGTTTCACTGGAGAAGGAGGAAGAAAGGGTTCCAAACAATGATGCCTATCTTGTAGATGGAAGGGTATCCCCCCTGGTCTCTCCCCAGAGGTTCACATTTACCCATGTGTTTGCCGTGTGTGGCATCCCTGTGCGCTGTGGAGACAGGAGTCCTGGAGGTTTAGCGATGCCGTGCAGGTAGCAACCCACCTCTTTGGTCCCTTATTACAGAAAGATGGGTGGTCTGATCTTGGCCGGGTCAGATCAATAGGCTGGTCTCTTTCGGGAGGGTAGGATCAAGCAGTCAGTGTCGCTGTTGGCACTCACACTGGTCCTGTGTGTGGCAACTGGTTGTGTATATCCTCTTACCACCCCTATGACTGTTAGGCATTAGTTCTATCATACAGCTTCCCCTTGTTAGACTCGGTGGTGGCTGGGGGCGTGAGAGGAGGAAATAACTACTTATTTTATGGCAAGCATTTCAAACCCCTAACAACAAAGAGATACAAATGATGACGAACCGTGCAAGGCCCAGACTACGGCAGTCACTCTGAAGCTTCTAGTGGCAAGAGAAAATACAAAGCAAAGGTTGACTCTGTGAGACCTGCTGCTAAAATGGACATGACATCAGCCTAAAACATGTCTGTTCATGTGATTGTCCAGCTGACGGACTCTCGTGCTAGCCTCTCCAGGCCAGCAGGCAAAAGGGGTCGGGGGGGGGTTCCCCCGGGGGCGCCCCCCCCCCCCCCCCCCCCCCCCCCCCCCCCCCCCCCCCCCCCCCCCCCCCCCCCCCCCCCCCCCCCCCCACCCAAAAAAAAAAAAAAAAAAAAAAAAAAAAAAAAAAAAAAAAAAAAAAAAAAAAAAGGGGGCCCGGGGGCCTTCAAAGGGGTTTCCCCCCCCAAAAGGGTTCCCGGGGCCCTGTGGCTAGGCACCACGGGGGAAAAACTTGGGGCCCCAACAGAGTCCCTATCGAAAGGCCGGGCTCCCCGGGAAGCCGGGCGGCCCAAGCCGAAACAAATTTACCCCGAAAAGGTTTTGCCCAAAAATCCTCAGGGCAGGAAGACCCCCTTCCTGATTTACCCCTTTTGGGGTTTTTCCAAGGGGGGAAAAAGGGGTTCCAAACTAAAGCTAAATTTGTAATTGGAAGGCCCCCCTGGTTTCCCCCGAAAAACCCGGTTTTTGCTTTTAAAGGGGTTGGAGACGGGATCGGGATTTTACATGCCCGGGGAACCCCCCACCCTTTTCCCCATTTAACAAAAGGGGGTTCGTTTTGGGGAAAAAGGGCGGGTCTCTGGGGGATAATAAATCCGTGTTGGAAAGGCCCTTTTTTTGGGGGAAACTTTGGTTTTCTCCCCACCCCTATATTTTGGATTTTAAAAAATACACCCCCCTTTGGATTTTTGGGGTGGGGCAAAGGAATCTATTTATTTTTGGAAGATTTAAAACCCTAAAAAAAAAAGGAAAAAAAAGGCCCCTGTGCGCCCAAAAATACGGCACACCAAGTTTAGGGAAAGGGGCAAAGCAAATTGTTGTGGCTGTAAAAAGGCACACAAAAACCGAGTGTTGCCCTAATTTTGCTCCCCCGGGACCAAAAAAGGGGGCCTTGGGTCCCAACGTGCCCAAGGGGCATCACCCTGGTTGGCACCCCTTTAAGGGAAAAGGGGTGCCTAAAGGGCCCCGGGAGGCAAAAAGGTAAACACCCCGGTTTTCCCCCACTTTGGCCCTCTAAACTGGTTCGGCGCCTACCGGGGGCAGTAGCAAAAAAACTTTGTAATTCGTTAAAACCGGGTGAATCACCCCAAAACAAGTATTTTTCCGCGGTTTAAAAGGGTTTAAGTGGGGGGAAAGGCCTTTTCAACCCCGGGGAAAGCAAAGGGTTCCTGGTTTCCTCATACCTTTAGTGGTGTTATCCTCAACCCCCTGTGGGCTTGTTGGGGAAAACCCCAACCCACATCCCTGGTGATTTTCTTGGTAAGGGGGGTAAGAAAAAATTCCAATTTGTGTTCAACCCAAAAATTTCCCCAAAACAGTTTCCCCCAGCCTAAATTGTTCCCTTCGGAACACACACACCGGGTTTCATCCAAACAAAAGATTGTAATTTTTGGGGCTCAAACCTGGAGTCTGGCACCCTAAGGGAAAAATTTCCCTGGTAAAAGAGTTTTCAAAAAGGAACCTGGTAAGACCGGGAGTATTTTCCCACTGGATCGGGGTTTTTGAGTAAAAACCCCTTTTTTTTATTGTTTAACGGGGGGATTATCAACCCACAAGTAAAAGGTGGTTTAGGTGGGCACGGGCCCAATATGGCAACATACCTTTGGGCTCCAAGTATGTTTCCCCAACCTCCCCCCCCTGTGGGGGAATTTTCCCCCTTTTTTCCCCCGGGCCCCATGGGGGGGGGGGTTTGAGGAAAAAACCTTTTAGAGACTAAAATTTAATTTGCCCTTACGAAAAAAATGGGGGCATCCCCCCATTTCCTTCTAACTTTTTCACTTGGCCCCAGAAAAAAAAAAGGGGTTAATTTTTTTCCGGGGCCCCAAAACAAAAAAGGGGGAAAAACCCCCTTAATCCAAAAAACCCTTTAAATTGGCTTTCACGCCAGTTGGCCTTTGAGGAAAACGCTTGAATTTTAAAGGAAAAAAAATGGAAACATTAAATCAAGGAGATGAACGATTTTGGGTTTGAAGGGATTTAAAGGGGCCCCAAGAAGTTTCCACAAACCCAACGTGGGTTGTCTTTTCCCAGCAGTAGGTTTCGGGTTTAAAACAAAATTTTTTCAAAAACTTTAAAAAAAAATTGTTTTAACACAAACTCTTCCAACTTTTAACCTTGTCCCCAAATCAATGTTCTGGTAACCCAAAAGGGAAAGGGGAATGTGAAACCCTATGGGGTTTCCCTCCCATTTTAGGGCTGGAGAAATTTTTTAAAAAGGCAAAAAAAAGGCTCAAGGGTGAAAACCTTATCAAATTTTAAAAGAAGAGGGTTAAAAAGGAAAGGAAAATTGCCAAGGGAAAGGCCCCCAGGCCACCGGAGTCCTTTGCCGGCAAAATCTCCTTCCAAAAACCCCCCCCAGTTTCCCACAAATCCCATTCCTCCCCCCCAAAGCGAATGCCTTGAAACCAAAAGGGTAGGGGGGTCTTTGGAGGAACCCCTTTCCCAAAAAAACTTGGACCCAAAGGTTCCAAGGTAAACCATAAAAGACCCCAAGGACCTTTGGGGGGAACCCCCTAATGTGGAAAACCCCTTTTGCCCACGGTCCTGAAACCTTAAAAAAAATAAAAAAACGGGGCCTTTCCCCTGAAAAATCCCCAAGCAAAACTCACCTTCTTTATAGCTTCATGAAACCCCGTTTGTGTATGCTTCCCAAAGATTATGCCCGGGAAAAATCTTCCGTTTTCCCTGGATGACCAAAATTCAAGCCCATTTTGGACTTTTGAAATGGACCTCATGGGAAGTAAAAGTATTGGTACATCAGGATTTTCCCTTTCCCAGGCCCCCATGCAGAAAACACGGGGCAGGTAAATTTTCGGGGATAAAGGTTTGACACCCCTTTAACTGTTGCATCCATCTACCTTCCTCTACATAATCTAAAACATAGAGATTTGGAAGTCTATTTTGGCAGTTCCACAGCATTTTATCTTAGGGAGATTTCATGGTCGGCATCCCCTCTTTGGGGAGCATTTTTGTCAACCCTCAAGGAAAGGGGCCCTTGGGTCCCTGTTTTATAGTGATGCAGTTTTCTGAATAGTGACACTCCCCCCCTTTCCCAAAATTCAAACGGGGACTTCCAATAAGATCGTCATTTGGCTCACCTACTCCAGAAAAATTTCACTTGGGGTCATGGAAGACTTCAGGGAAGTGCCCATTTTCCAATATTTTTTGGAGGATGAATGGTTTTCCCGCCAAGGGGAGTGCAAAGAGGGCGACTTAAACATGCGGACGGGAATTTTTTAGATAAACTGCAGTATTTCAAGGTTTGAATGATTTCCATGTGTTCAAGATGCTTTTAATCTTTTACATCATGAACACCTGCAGCAAAACTCCTTTCCCGAAAAGTAGGGGACATTCCGCCGACCCCGGGTAAGGGTGTCTGTGAACCCAAAAACTGTTAGAGCAAAAAAACTGCATAAGGCTTGAAAGACCCCCCCAGCAATGAAATCTTATCCATTAAAAAAAAGACGCTACCAAAGGCCCGCGAGTGCTAAAGGAAGCCAATGGACTATGAGACAGTAGCTCCCCTTTAAACCGGGGACCCCCTTACATGGTAGGGAGAAGGTGGTAAGATCGCGGGAAAGAGCACTCACGTCACCACCTGTTTTTGAAGATAGATGGCATTCATCACAGAAAAAAATGTTGCAAATGAGCTGCTAAATCCAGGGAAAGGTTTCTAGGCTTTTTACACTGCCCAATTTTTCATTTTTTTGGGCTGAAAGAACAACCCAGTGTTGTTTTCATAGGATACAGCAGAATTCCATAAACTTGCCATTTTTGCGAAAGGAGATGGACTCTGTTTTGCGCTCTGCTTAAGACTCCCCCAGAAGTGACATTTCCATCCCAAAGATACCCACTTCCCGGAGAGCTCCCTTTTTTCCTTTTGGACCTTTTAAATGGATCTATGGGAAAGGGGTACAGTCCACCACATAAAGGGCTAAAAATCCTGCCCCAAAACCCTGGAAAAGATGCCCCCACACCAGTAAATTACAGAAAAATTTCTTCACCACTGCATCTGCAAGCTGAGGGAGAAATTTTGAAAAATTTCAGTTGACATGGCTGCTAGAAAAAAGGAAACGTGCGACCCATATCAAATGGCTTTAAAAAATTGAGATCAACCACAGATGCATTTTGTAAGAGGGAAAACTTATTATAAATTCCTTCGTACAGCGACGTCATATTTTGCAGTCTTCTTGACTAGAAAAGGTTATATACCATTTGGGAAGCAGGCATACTTTTGAAGCTGTTGACATTGGTTTAAAGGAGCATTCCCTATTTTCATCCAAACTTCCTTGCTAACGAAGTTTGAGTTCGGGTGGGGAACTTTTTTCTCTAACCTGGAAGATCAGCGGGAAAGGGGGTCAAATTTTTTGACTCAAATTTTCGGGGCCCCACATAAAAAATTTAAAATGAAGGGTACAAAAAAGCTAGTATTTGTGGGTTCTTTTACTTTATCTTTGGGGGCAGACTGCACAGTGCTTCTACGGCTTTACCAAGCGCTTATTCTATAAGCTTATTTGGGTGTGAGGGTTATTCATCTGAACTCCCACTGTTTCCCGGAAATTTGCTTCGGGGTTTTGGGGTTTCCCTGTGGAAACCCCCTTTCTAATGGAACCACCCCTTTCTCACGGATCAGACCGATTTCTACACAGATGGTTACCCTCTCCGATGGTTTTCAAAATGAGGAAGGGTGGGAAAAATTTTTTAAAAAAATTTTTGGGGGGAATCAATTTTCTACCAAAGTTTTGGCTGTTGGTTTTCCCAATTTTGGGGGAAAACAAGCGAATTTTGGGAATTAAAGGGGGGGTCCAAAAAAGTCAGAAGGGAAATTTTTTTAGATTTTCAAGTAAAGGTGGGCTTTACAGTGGCAAAGTTAAAAGGGGGCTTTGCAGCTACAAAGGGAAAATACTGCAGCCTTGCTTCATGCGATTTTAACCATCCTTTAAATTGGACTGAGCTTCAAACCCTTCAGTAATATCACCCGTAGGGAAAATCAAGAGCTTAAATATCACATTAAGTAAAGGGGTTCCCGATGTTGGTATCAAAAGAAAAAAAAAAACCCGTTTGGGGGCCAAAGGGATGGTACTGGAAGGCGGTTCAAAAAAACACTGCCGTACCTTTTGGTGTTTTTCCCTATAACTGAGAACCCAGATTTGGAGGTTTAAAGACTGAAGGGACACAAACCACCACCAATGGTAAAAATTAACAGGAAGGGCCAAAGCCTTAATGCCATGTGCAAAAAAAATTTTTAAAATTCCAGACCAAAGACGATGACGTTCCCCCCCCTTTTTCAAAAATTTTTGGGGGGTTTTATTAACTTAAAATTTGGGGGAAATATTTATAAAAATTTATGTTTTTTTAGCAATAATTTTTTAAATTAAAGTAATTTTATCTTTTTTTTAAAAAATTTAGAGAAGATATTTATTTGATTTTAAAATTTTTTTATTTTAATTTTTTATTTTAAAAGGATTATTAAAATTTCTTTTAAAAGCCAGTAAATTTTTTTAAACAAAAATAAAAAAAAACCAAAAAAAGTTTAAAAAAAGAAAAGCCCCCCACAAGGACAAAATTCCCCCCTTTTAAAAAGATTGCTCTCCTATGCGAACCCGGAAAAGTTTGGGGGCATTTAAAAAAAGAGAAAAACCCCTTTTCAGAGGAAAGACCCCCCACGTGAGTCTGAAAAGGGGGACTGAAAGGAAAGAGCCCCCCCCCCGGATGAGCTCCCCCCCACCCCATCTGAAAGCCCCCCCAGGCAAGCAGCTTAACGTTTCCCCTCCCCCAACTTTACCCTAAAACAGAAAAAAAGAAATGCAAACCGGGGAAAAACCCAAAAACATAAAATCCCAAAAAAAGTTTACTACCCCCGGGGCCCCCGGGTTTTTGGGAAAAAAAACCCAAAAAATAGATAAAATCCTCAACCGGGGACCCTGGTTGCCCGACCAACCAAAAAAAATAAGAAATTGACCACGAGTTAAATGTTCGAAATCGACACACAATCTAAATATAAGGAAAATTTTGTCTCAATACAAAAATGCCACCAAATTTATCAAAGGGAACATTCTTTTCTTCCAGGGAATTTTAAGGGGGGGTTCATTTTCAGGGGTTCCCGCTTTGGGGAACTGTCAAAAAGGCTGATTTACCCTTGGCCAAAACCCCTTTCTCTGCAAACCCCAACCCGCCTTTAAAGGGAATCCGTTTGAAAATTATTCTGGGGTCACTGCTGGCCCCGGGTGTAATTGACACCCAGGCTTTTGGGTAAAAGCAGGGGACCCAAAGACCAAGGGGGGCTTTTAAGGGGAACCCCATTGGCCCCTCGGCCCTGGGGGGTGGAGGCAAACCAAAACCAAATGCAGCCTTCCTTAACACTTTTCCAAAACCAAAGCCAAAAATTGATATGTGTTTATGAAAGTCCAAGGACCATTTGGGACTTTTTCTACCCCCATGGGTGCTGACCTAGCCAAAAGCCACAAGCAAAACCAAGATGGAAACAGACAAGGCAACTGGCAAGCCTTTTTAGGATGCCTTGGCCCACTGTTTAGAAGGGGAATGAACCCCCAAGAGTGAAAACGTGGAAGGTTTGAAGCCCGACTTGTCGTGCCAAATCAAGCAGCCTCACAGACTATACCCAAAACTTTGGGATTGGGCCGGGGTTATAAAAACGCCCGGGACTTTAATACGAGATGAAGAAACACCTAGAGTGGACATGTGTAGAAAAATTTGAGGCAAAGAAAACCCCTTTTAAAAGGTTTTGGGAGCAGGGGTGCCAAAAAAAACGCCCCCAAAGTACAGAAAAAGTGGGAAATTTTGGGGCCACCACCAAAAACCCTAAGAGCTTGGGGGAAGGGGCTACACACCAACGACCAACCCCCCCATAAAAGAAAAAAACAGATTCGGAGCCCGCAAACAAACCAAAAAATGAGGAAACACAAACCACAACCCCAAAAAACCCCCAACCCCCAACGAAAGGACCCCCAACTAAGACCCTCAAAAGTGAAAACTACAAAAAAATTTTCCCAAACCGGCTGATGGACTTGACCCCCCACTTTCCACCTTGGGGGAAAAAATACTTCACCCCCAACTAAAAAGCCTAAATTTTCCCCCACCCCCAAAGGGAAAAAAGGGCCCCATTTCCCCTCCCAAAAACCAAAAGGGGCGGGAATACCCCCCTCCCCCATGCACAGGACACCAAAAAAGGGCTAAACACAAAGGAAAAGGACCCCCAAGAAAAACCCCAGGTTCCCGGGGGTTAAAAAACCAAACCCCTCTTAAGCCCTCCCTGCATTCGGGAGAACGACCAAAAGGGTTTTGAAGAAGTCTTTTTGTATTCAACCCGACCCAAAAAATCAGAAAGTCGGTTAAGGGAAGCAAAAAAAAGGAAATTTAGTTTCCGTCCCTTCCCAAAACTATAAAAATGGAAACCCCGGGGGGCCCCATCCAGCCCTTTTCAAAAACCCCAAAGCCCACCCGATAAGCCCCAGGTTGAGAAGATCTTAGAAGACTAAAAACTCCCCAATCCAAAAAAGCCCCTGCTTTGGATTAAGTTAACACGTAAAAAATCCGAAAAAAAAAAAAACCGGCTCTAGCTAATGTTAAGGCCCAAATCCGGGGGTGGACTTGAAACACCCTTTTCCTGGGGAATGTTGGGCCCTTCCCCAAAAGTTTAAAATTTTTATGAACCAAAAAAACGTTTTGGACAAAGTTGGGGCCCCCAAAATGAAAATGAGATTTAAAAACAAATTTATCGTCCCCCTTTTTTCTCTGCCCCCAATTCCCAAAGGGGAAATTCAGAAAAATTGGGTCATTTTAAATGGCACCCAACTTCGGGGCCCAAGGGCTTTGGAGGAAACCTTTTTCCCGGGGATCAAAGGACTGTTTTCAAACACCCCCCCCCCAAAAACCAAAAAAAAAAAAAAAAAATGTTTTTTGCCAGCAAGATTGACCAAAATTTGCTTTCCCGGGCCCTGTTTTTTCCCTACTTCCAAGGGGGGGATGGACCCCACCCCCCCTTTTGAAGCCCCGGGGGCCAAATGACATTCCCTGTTTTGACTCTCAAGGGGAAAAGAAAACTAAACCCCCCTAGCCAAAAACAAAACAAAGGGGTTTTCACCATTTCCCCCGGGAGGACCACTTCCCAAAGGACAGGATCCCTTCCCCCAGAGGGGTTTCAAAGGGGCACACAATGCCACAGCAAAGCTGACCACTTTCCTCACAATAGCACAGAGGATCCTTGCACAGGGTAGAATAATAATCATAAACTGGGTCCCTAGCCACATTGGCATCAGAGGGAATGAGCTTGCTGACAGGGTAGCTGACATTGGCAGGGGTATGCCCCCAAATCCCATGAACATAAAACCAAGCCGAAACATCTTAAGGCAGCAGTGTAATGCCAAGCTCGTGCCTCCCTCCTGCAGCTTCACAGAGAGAAAACGAAATCCTCTCCCTCGGCCAGATGGTACTCAGACACCACAGGCTATGAGCCACTGGCACTCTCTGAAGCAATCAGTAGAGGTACCGAAGTCATTCTTCACAGAATCAGACTAGGTTACCATTGCGCATGGCAGATCATAGAGAGAATTGACCATGAAGACAGGTGTTGCATGCACTGTGGAGAGTCGAACGCCACGTTGGTAGATTACTTACAGAATTGTGAGTACACACAATTTCTGAGACAAGGACCGTCCACAACAGCCGCCGGGCTGGTAATGAGATTATGCCGCATGCTTACACCATAGCGGCAGGAGCGCCTGCTGGCAATCCCACCACCACGGTAAGCATAGAGTGTCAGAGAACAAAATGAGACAGCCATAAATAGCTGACACCTATCCCGGGCCATGTGTATGTAGGCCCAAGCGAAGCCAGAACTTCGCAAATCTCAAATGAATGAATAAATACCACGGTTACTCGTGGTCCTATTGTGAGCACACACAATTTCTGAGACAAGGTCCGCCCAGAACAGCGTAATGTAATGAGATTATGCCGCATGCTTACATCATGGAAGCAGGAGCGCCTACCGACAATTCCGCCACCACGGTAAGCATAGAGTGTCAGAAAATAAAGTGAGACAGCCATAAATAGCTGATACAGGCTATGTATGAAGGCCCGGGCGAAGCCAGAACTTCGCAAATCTCAAACGGACGAATGTACCACGGTTGGTCACTTGCTCGCTTCGGCCCGCCTAGTGCTTGTGGGATCAGCACTGACGAATTATAAACGGAGAGATTTCAAAGACAGAACAAACTAGCTACGTACTCGAACTCGATTGCCTGTGATTATGGGAGTACACTCGTGCAATTGCATAAGGCAAGAGAGAGAGAGAGAGAGAGAGAGAGAGAGAGAGAGAGAATACTCCTTAAAAAAAAAAAAAAAAGTCGATCGTTATGTTCTTATGTTCTCGTGCTCTTCTACACCATTTTATACTCAATAACCTTTTCCCTTTGATTGTTTGTTCTGTTTTGATCTTGTTCCTTTTATTAATGTAACCACCATATTTCTTTTATTATGATTTTTGTTTGGCTGTTTTGTTCTTGTTCCTTTTATCTAATGTAATCACCATCCTCACCATATTTCTTTGATTATTATCATTATATAACATGCTCCCTTTTCGTTCCCCTCCCATTTGCAATAGTCAGACCCAATTGTCAAGACCTCGCTCCCCCACGAATGTTTATTATACCACCTTATTCTATTCCAAACTATCACTCACATCACCTCATCCCACATCTCATCTCACCCACTCCCCTCCTGTCCCTATCTAGACCTATTTCCCTTTCATCATCCATTAACCACGTTATATGTATGATAAATTATATTTCTCACTCTGCCACTGGAACCCCCAACCTCTTTTTTTTCTTTTCTTTTTTACTCTTACTTTACCTTGCCCATAGCAATAGAAAACAAATCATAAAATAAAATAAATAAAAAATAAAATAAAATAAAAACGTTAATAAGTTAAGTTCAGTTAATTAATCGTTCCTAGTTATTATCTACAAAAAAATCTATAAAATATAATAAAAAAATGTTTAATTACACCTTTCTCTTTTCATCAATCTAGTTATTATGAAATAAGAAAATCAATGAAAAATAATTAAAAAATAAGAATAATAAATAAAAATTA
>NC_051394.1:27151461-27156461 GCF_015228065.2 Penaeus monodon
TTTTTTTCCCCCCCCAAAAAAACCCCCAACCCCCCCCCCAAAAACCCCACAAAAAAAAAATTTTTTTTTATTTTTTTTATTTTCTTTTTTTTTTTTTTTTATTTTTTTATTTATTTTTTTTATCTTTATTTTATCTATTTTTCTACTATTTTTTATATATTATTTATATATATAATATAAAATATTAATAATATAATACAACATATATATTATATATAATATATATATTTTAATATATATATATATATTTTTATATATATTATATTATTATATATAAAATTATATACTTAAGATATATATACATATATATATGTATATATAAAAACATTTTACATAATATACACATATATCAATCATCTATCTCCCTTTTATCATCTATCTTTTATATATATATTATTACTATATTTTTTATCTATACTATCTATATATTATTATATATATATTTTTGTTTGTTTTTTTATTTTTTTTATTTTGTGTTGTTGTTTTTTTTTTTTTTTTTATACATATATATATATAATATATATTTTATATATATATTTTTATATATATATATTATTTTATAATATATTTGTTGTTTATGTTTTATATATATATATAATAATATTATATTATATATATAATTATATATTATATATATATTATATTTTTAAATTATTATTTTTTTTATTATATACTTGTTGTGTGGGGTTGTTGTGTTGTGTATTGTGTGTGTGTGTGGTGTGTGTGTGTGTGGTTTTGTTTGGTGGTGTGTTTTTTAAAAAACCCCAAAAAACCCACACACACAAAAAACACACACACACCCCCCAACCACACACACAAAAAAAAAAAAATATAAATATAATATATTTTATATATCATATATCTATTTACTATTCATATATAATAAAATAATATATAATATAATACATAAATAATATATATATATATAAATAATACAAATATTTTATATTTATATTATATATTTTTTATATTTATATATTTTTTATTTTATATAATATATAAATATTTATATAAATTGCAAAATACACATACTATATATTTATGCATAATACACACACACACACACCCCCCCAACACCAACACACACACACACATATTTTATATATTATTATTATATATTTTTATATATAATATATATTTTAAAATTATATTAATTTTATTTTATTTATATATATATTATTTATTATAAAATATATATCCTTTTTTTCATGTTATTTTTTTTTTTGTTTTTTATCTATATATTATTTATTATATTTTTTAATTCTATTATCTACATTTCTTCTTAACCAGTATTATATTTTAAATATATATATATTTTTTTTTATTTTTTTTTTTTTTAAAAATCTTTTTATTATTTATTTTTTTAAAAATTTTTATTTTTATCACCATCATTTCTTCTTTAAAATTTAAATACTTTGGGGTTGGGGTTGTGGGGGTTTTTGTGGGGTGTTTTTTTTGTTGGGTTGTGGTTTGTTTGGGGTGTTTTTTTGGTTTTGGTTGGGTGGTTGGGGGGGGTTTTGTGGGGGGTTTTTTTTGGGGGGGTTCGGTTTATTTTTTTGGAAAATTAAATGTAAAAAAAAAATAATTTTTATTAATTAAAAAAAAAACACATAAACCCAAATTTACAAAACAAAAACTCCCCAAAAAAAAAACCCCCCCTTTTTTAAAATTTCTTTAAAATTAATTTATTGGTTATTTTAAATTTTTGGTTAATTTTTTTGTTTTGGGTGTTGTGGGTAAAAAAACCTTATTCCTTTAAGACTTTTTATATAATTCTTTTTATTATCTTTTATCTATAAAGGGGGAGTGTTGGTTTTGTGGTGGTTTAGTTTTGTTTTGAAGTTTAAATAGTTTTAAACCCCTTCCCATTAATTTTATTTTATTTTAAATTATATCTTTATTTTTTTAAAATTTTGGGGGTTTTGGTTCTTTTTACTGCCTGAATTACCCAAATGACAACGATCCGGAAGTACGTTTCATTTTTAAATATAATTTTTTTTTTTTTTTTAAAATTTGTTATTATATAATATATTATTATTATTATATATATATATAAAAATTTATATTATATATTATTTTATTTTGTTTATATTGGGAAAATTTGTTTACTTAAAATGATGTTTAAATTATATAATTTTATATTGTCTTGAAAATGTCAAAAAAGGTTTTTTTTAAAGCATTTGGTAATTTGTTTTGGGTTTATCCTATTTTTAAAGGGGCTGGGGAACAATCCCGGATCTTTTCGTCCCCTAATGTCTGGGAAAGGACTAAATTTTAAAACAAAAATGGAATAATGGTTAAAAATTTTGGGTTTAAATAATAAAAAACATAGTGATTATAAATTGATTATGTTGGTATTATGTATGTTATGGTTTTTATTGATAAATAAAGAATATGGTAATGAAAAGCTAAAGGGTTTTTGGGTTTAATTAAATTTTATATAATAGAAATATTTAATTTAAAGGTTAGGGGGATAATTCAAAACTTCTTTAATAAAAAAATAATTTTAATCTTAAGGAATTTTTGAATTTTATGAAATTAAATTTTTTCACCCCATTTTACCCTTTTTCCCCCCTCCCCAATTTTTTTCCCAAACAAATGAATTCTTACTTTTCCAAGTTCTAAATTTTTTTCATATACTAATTTTGAAAATAAGAAAGGAAAATTTGGAATTTAAAAATTTCTTTCCTACCCAAAATTAAGCAAATATGAAAATTTATTGCCTGACTTTTTTAAAAAATAAATAAAAAAATTTGGTTTATAAAAAAAAATTTTTTTTTTTTTTTTTTCGTTGGGGAAAGACCCCCGTCGGGGAAAAAAAGGTTTTTTGGGGTTTTTTTGTGGGCCTAGACGGGCAAATCGGGCTAATTTTTGGGGTGGAGCGGGCCTCTTTCCTCGGCTCGGCTGGGGTAAACGGGAAGTCAGGGCGACCCGGGATCCTTTCGTCCCCACCATAATGTTGGGGGAAAGACTACGGATGATAACGAGCAACAAGGGGAGGGTTGGGAAGTACATGGGTAAACATATATGTGTGTATAATAATCAATAAATCCTGTATGTTGTGAGGTTTATCATCATGCATAGTTTTCATTCTGGTTTTTATGTTATGTTTGTGTGCGGCCCCTTTGGGGTACTTTTTCCTTTTCATCAAAAACGAATATTTCTGGACTAGTAAAAGGTTAACATCCGCGTTGGGCCTGCGGGCACGAACTTTTTTCCAACTGCATATGTTATATAAAATAAATACTTTTAAATTAAAGGTTAGCGGTGTCACAATAATCCACAAACGACTGCTCTTTTAAACCATAACCCAAAAAAGGGAATAACTTCCGCTTCTAGACCCTTAAATGGAATGGGTTGCATTTTAGTGGCGGGACTTTTGTAGTGGCACGACGCCCACCCTGTGCCCTTATGCCTTGGGCACCCCCGTGCCCCGCGGATTTTTTTCCGCACGAGCGAACGGCAAGCCCTCTCGCCCTGTTCCCAAGCGTTCGGGAAACTTGCGTCCCCTTTCACGGTCCCTTTTTTGGCAGATGAAGAGAGAGAGAGAGACGCGGCTTCTGGAGGAGGCGGTTGACAGCATCTTGGGCCCCCTCACCCGCCAGAAGCTATAATCCGGGCGCAAATGCCCCCGTATGTGCCGCAAAATCCGACCCCCGCATTCCGGTACACCCTCATACCAAATGTACTAGATACTTAGTTCCTTCCCTAGTTTAGTTGCTTATGAAATGTTTTTTGTTATATAGTTGCGTTTTAAAGTCACGTCCTACCCGGGGTTTTTAGTGTTTTTCGTTTTGTTTCGGCCAGTGTTATAGTGTTTTTAAAGCTGTGTTATGGCTACTTTTTAGGTTAAAGTTTTTCGTGCAGGTTTGGATTAACGTTTTGTTTTCGTGCACTGTTTTTATTAAAGTTGTGTTTTGTGTCACGTGTTTTTGATTAACCGTGTTACGTATCCCGTTTTTGATTAAAGTTTTGTTACGGTCACGGTCTGAGGTCTATATTGTGAATTGTTTTACAATTACCCAAATAAAACTAATAATTCGACGGTTGGGTTTTTAAATCCCTCTGTAATAAAGCCTCCCAAAAGCACACCAACTCTCTATCGTTTGAGACGTGAAAGTCTCTGGTGCGCGGGGAACTAATTAAAAATATTTAAAAAAAAAGAATTACAGTCCAAATATTGGAGTCACAACACGGTTTAGGGGGGGGGGGGAAGCAAGCGGATTGAAGGGGGAGAACGACAAGGGGAGGGGGGAGGGGGAGGAGGGAGGATGGAGGAAACAAAACAAGAAGTGGACGTAGGGCGGTGAAAAGAAAAAAAAAATAAAGAAAAAGGAGAAAAAGCAGGGGGAGGAGGCTAAAAAGGGGTGGGGAAAGAGGAGGGGGAAGAGCGCGTGAGGGGAAGGGAGTCAAAGCAGTAATGGAAGCGGCGAGTGGGGGCGACGCTCATTTCGAATTTTTATTGCACTGTTTTTTTCCCCCTTTCCCTCTCTCAAGGGAGTCTTTCTTTGGTTTTTGGCTTTACATCCTCTCTTCTTTTTTTTATTCTCTTTTCCCACCCCCGTTCCACCTTTCCATTATCTTTCATTCTCTGGTTGTCTTTCCCTTTCTCTTCTTCCAGGGTTTCCCATTATCTCCCTTTCATTGCCCAATTTGTAAATCTTATGGATATGAACGGGAATCTCAGTGTGGAAAATGTAAGAAGGTTCTTCCTTCGTCCGTTTTCTGTCATTTATGGACATACTATCATATATGAATATACACGTGGCAGGTGAACTATTATCGTCAAATCCCCGGCATGAAGACAGCTGCTCGAAAATAAAAGTAAGGATACGAATAGTGGCGATACTACTAATACTAGTAATAAAAATGATCATGACAATGATAATACAATGATAACAATTAAAATCATGATAAATATAATAATAATGCTAATGACAATAATAGTTATAGTAATGATAATAACAACAATAATGACAATGATGATATTAATGATGATG
>NC_051394.1:27161461-27186461 GCF_015228065.2 Penaeus monodon
CGTAGCGTTTTCCCCCCTTTCGGGTGTTTTGCGTCCTGTCAGCTCTGTATTTGAGTACGCTAGCCTGTTATCGGGGGGGCAGCGAGGGCCCGTTGCACCCTTTTTGGCATGCAACACGGACCACCACCCCCAAAAAAATCCGCTCGAACGTTTTCAGACATGGCTAAGAAAAAAAAACACGTAAGTACCTTTTGGGGCCCCTTTTTCTTTTTTTTTTTTCCCCTTCCTTCCCCCATACATGGTTTAAGGCCGTTGTTTTTTTTGGGTTAAAAGGTGCAAATGAAAAAGGGGCACGTTCTCCCTTTTCTTCCCCCCAGATCGATTTCCGTCGATGAGTATGTGATAAATAAACAAAAATACGTTCGTTATTTAATAATTTAAATTATTTTCTCTCGTTTTTAAAATTTATTTTGTTTATCTAAAAACAATTTAAACGCTTTCGTGATTTATTTTTACCCGGGAATACCATTTCATTTTTATCTTTTTCCTAACCCTCCCCCCCCACCTGACCGACCTCACTTTCTTTTTTTCCCGGGTCGGGGGGCGGCGTGGGTAGGGTCACTCCGCTTGGTTCCCTTTTTTTTGGGGAGTTAACATAGCATTTTTACTTGTTTTTTTGGGGGACACGTTTAATCGGCGCTAGAGCAAAGCTTTGTAACGCATTTCATTAAATATATTTTTAATATAGCGTGGGATCTTCCCCCTTATCATAGTGCACAGGTTTGCCCGTATTCCCTCGGGGTTGTGTAAACGCCAAATAGATCTGCGCTCCGTCGTTCGTTCGGCCCCCTTTGAGTCGGTGTGACCCCGGGTTAATCCTTTTTAAAGTAGGACTAGGGTTGAACTAAAATCATTATTGCTTATTAATCACACCTTCTCACCCTTTGAAGTCGCTTGCATTTTTTTGGGTACCCCCAAGCGTTTGTGTGATTCGTGAAATTTTATTAATCCTTCGGGAATTTTGCGACGCCCATTACAGATACGCAGAAGAGAGCAGATTTTTAAATTCCGGCTCGATCGCTTCAGTCAAAACGGCTTTTGGGGTATGGGATCCCTCCTTTTGAGTTTTTTTAAAGTCTGACGTGCAAACAGACATGTACCTCGGCAGTTCAATTTCTGCCCCGAGAAATTTGTTTAAAAATTTTGGCGAATATTTTTTTATGTCACCATTCATTTATGCGTCATTTTGTCGCATATCTTATATGTTGAATTCAATTGGGATTGAAATAAACTTAAACAGCTAGCATTGTATTTCTTTAGTTTTTTTTAGGAACGCTAAATTTTGGGTTTTTGATTTTTTCTCGTGGGAGGTCCTCTCGCTTCCCTCTCTTAACGATAGGGCACCCCCCAAACGACACACACACACATTCAGCTCACTCACACACACAGGATAAAAAGACACTGACCCTTTTTATTGTCTTTGTGCCGCGTAAGATTTATTCTTTACCCGCAATTTTGTCTGTCGTGTCGTTACAAATTACATCTATTTCTTTTCTAGTGACGCTATGGTTCAAATAGACTTTGGGATCCCGAGTCGTTCCCTTATCTATTCTAATATCATCAGAGATGGTTGATAGTTCAAATAGCTATACGGACCGCTACTGACTCTCCTTTCTATTTTCTTCTTTACCTTTTTGAAAATAAACCAAAATGAAAAAAAAGACAAAAAAAAGTTTAAAAAACCCAAAATTAAAAAAAAAAAATTGTTATGAAAAACCCCTATGGGAATTACCACCCCATTCTCTGTTGCCTTTCTTTTTTTTTACTCTGGCCCTTTCGTGTATATCTGGCTCCCCGACTTTATATTGCAGTCGGACCGACACGGCACCGAAGGAGGGGCCCTTAGGGTGCTGTAAAAGGACGTCATCGGATCGCCATAGGGCCCCCGGACCAGGATTTTTGTCGAAAAGGGTTTGCCTGCCGATCCCCCCAGATCCAGCGAACCCGCACCTTTGCCGCAGGTATCTCGCCCCAGAATGCGTCCGGCGGACGCCCGCAGATCCGGTCAAACCCCCAAACTTGAGCGCAATATAGCACCCCAGATGCCGCCCCCGCCCGACGCCCGTAATCCCAGAAAATTTCGAGGACGTGGGGCGCGGAAGGCCGGACGAATCTGTGAGGACGTGTGGAGGGACGCCGCCGATTGGGCCTGGGGCCCGGACTACAGGAGGTCAGCAATCCCAAGTCAAGGAGGCCTTTGGAACTTTCGAGGGCGGGGAAAGAGGACGGACAGTTACACAAGGACCCCGGGGGATTGGACGACGGGGGAGACCCCGAAAAAACACCAGACGACGCACGAGAACGAACGACCGCCAAATTAGGTCACCCTTGAAGGCCCCGAGGGCGAGGCGCGGTAGGTGGCCGAGCAAAATAAGATGTGGAAATTCTATTTTTGTTAAGGATTTTTGTAAATTTTATTTCTGTTAACCCCGTGGGCCACGTGGGTGTTTTCCCCCCTGGATCCAAATGTCCCAAAAAAGAACCACCCCTCAGCGAGGGGCGGGGGCAAATTTTATATCTGACCTCGTTTGACCGGGGGTTTGCTAAATACCCCCGCCCTAAGGTCACTCCGCCCCCTCTCCGGGCAGCTGACCGTGACCTCCCGCGGCCCCATTATAATAACATGTCTTGTGTGTTTTTTATCGTGGGATCAACTCTCAAAAATAAAGAGTCAAGCCGAATCCAGTATCAATACCCCTCAACCAATGTAAAAAGGGGCTAACCGTTATACACACACATACCACACACATACACACCCCTACACTCTTCATATTATAATACACACAACCACACACACATAATATTATAATTTAATTATAAATATTATTAATATATATTTTATATTTATATATACATATAACACATGCCACCACGCCCCGCGGCCCCCCACACACAACCAAAACCAAAAGGTATTTTTAACGAAATAGAAAAATTGAGAGATGGTAAATGCAGACAGGAATAAAGGAAAAAACCCCAAGGGAAAAATGATATAGACAGATTTCTATGGAGTGTTAGTAATTTTTTAAATTTCCTACAGATGCGAGTATTTATTTATCGAGAATTTTTTTGGAGGGGTTTTTTCTTGTCGTGCTAATCTCAAATCCATTTCCTTTCTTTATGATTTCACCATAACAAATTTTCACATAAACTCCTAATTTTCTTTAATCAATAATCATTATCAAAACATCTTCCATGTCTTAAGGATCCATAACAACGGGAACAAGCTCAATTTCATCAGCTGATTTCTTCCCATATAACCTGCATCTGCTTTCCTGTTTCAGTGTATTTCTTCCACTATCATCACTTCAGAAATGAATGTAGTATAGATGCACACCTGGCAGTGCAGTTGTCGCCATGGGATTTCGCTTTGCAATTTCTGATATTCTTCTTTTCTGTATTAAAATTTTAGGTTCTGTTTGCTTCCCAGTACGAATTTCCGGAAGGTTAGTTTTCGTATGGATGATTCCCCTTCTTTATTTTCATGCATGGAGATTAGCACTAAAGAAAGAAAGGTAAAGAAATAACCAAGGCAATACACTTGAAAATAACGAAAAAAGAGATGTACATCTATTCCTTTTTCCATACATCATGTGATCTCGCAGTTTTTCTTTCGACATTTCCACCGCGGTAATGTCAGACTTACCTTACCACGGTAGGGCATTGAGTGACACTGAATCAAATGAGACAGCCATAATATGGGAGGCCCGGACGAAGCTAACATACTCACTCCCTCGGATTCCGGGAGAACCTTCCTCGCGGGAAGCACGACGAGGATGATGGCGGTATTGATAACAATAACCTAAAAACAGTGCCAATATTAGCAAAAATGGGAAAAAAGAAGGTAAATATACTTATGATTATTTTTTCGATATAACAACAACAATAAATCTGAAAATGGAAATAGCAACATTTTCATGGACGTGAAACAAATATTATTGTAGATAAGGATTATAATGATTATAATACTAAAATAGCAACCATTAAATATGTCAGGTCCAATTAATCTCAAATTATTGTTAGTACAATCCCCCCCCATCCACTTCTGTTACTGATAAGATGCTATGATGATGGCCAATAAGACAGCGGAAAGGGTGACGTGCTAATGGTGAAACAGTGATGACACTGATAATGAAAAGGAATTTCCCACATCACCAACCAGGAAAATTAAAAATCAGCCCCATCGCCCAACAGTGTTTGGCTGCGTTGTGCACGAGCTGTTTCCACCTCTTGAGTGTTGCAGCCTCAATCAAGGTCGGCGCTTTGTTTCAGATATCAAGGGCGAAGGCGCCGCGGGGCGTGGAAAATAAGATAATGAAGGAGGTATGAGGGGGGATGCCTTTCGCAGTAGCTTTACTGGGAAACGTTATCACCCCAGTTTACCCCTTCATCAAGACCAGCCATCCAATTCATCCTTCAGCCAATTCACTCATCCCAGTTCACTTCTATGAGCGTAAAATAAAAAGGACAAAAGTATTATCTATTTGCATAACGCCAGAAACAGTTTCGTAACATAATACCAGCCCGCTATTTGTAATCAACGGCGCGGACAACACAAGCGCATAGAACATATGATTACTGGGGACCAGCTCATTTCCGCCGCGCCGCTGACAGTGAGAGGAAGAGGAGAGGAGAGAGAAAAGAGGGGAGAGAGAGAGAGAGAGAGAGAGAGAGAGAGAGAGAGAGAGAGAGAGAGAGAGAGAGAGAGGGGAGAATGAGAGAGTATAAAGGTGTGGTGGAAGTGGTGGCATGTGATAATATTTATGATGATGTTGGAAGTGGTTGGCATAGTAGTGTAGTGGGTTTGGGAGTATGTACGCTGTGGTGTGTGATGATGGTGGTTTTGGTGGTGGTGTCTGTGTTGATGGTTTTAGGTAGTGATGGTGGTATGTCGTGATAACGTGATGATGTATAGTGGTAGTGGCGTGTAGTGATGTTGATGGTACAGGAATACTGATGGTGATATGTGGTGATGGATTGTAATCGTAGTGGCGGTTTTGGGAAGCCCAACGAAAGTAGTGAAGTGGTGGTGTGATGTGATGGTGATGGTGGGTGTGATGATCAACACTGGCGATAAAAGTGTGTCTCCATAAAAGCAGCGAGACGTGTCTCAGCTGATCACTATCGGGGACAACTGCGCAGTTACAATAATAATATTATTATTTTTTTATTTATTAGTAGAAAGCCTTACCAATTAAGGATTTATTTCTGTATCGACCCTAACCTATCGAACAAAAAAGAATTTTATCACCAGAATCAGTTAACCCATGATCGAGAATGCTGGTTTAGCCAAACAGTGCCAAAGGAAAGGGAATATAATAGTAATGGTAATGGCAATAGTGATTTTTACGGGACTGCTCCGACTTATGGATTTACCACTATGTGGTAAGACATCTGATATACTTTAATGCGACAGATTGACAGACAAGATTTTTCTATATTCTTTCGTTTTTCCTTATATACTCGAATTACCAACGTCTTCCGTCAGTTGCTTGTGTGCTTTATAACGAACCACGCACCATCTCAAACCCCAAATAGCAACCTTTCTTTGTAGAAAAAAGTGAGCGTCTTTCCTTCTTTTTTTAGATCTCGGAATAGGTAACAAAAAAAACCAAAGCGGAACCATTCAGTTTATACGTCATTCATCGTGCAATATACGCGAGAGTGCAGTGACATTCATAACATTGAGTTAAGGTCGTTTTTTTTAGCGATGTTATGTAACCTGGATCATACGCTGTAATGATTATCTTTGTCCTTTTACTCATTTTATTTCTGCTGGCTTTCAGGGACGCATATTTTTTTTTTCTTTCTTTCTTTTTTTAGGTTTTGGCAGGATAGATGTCCTTATTTTCGTATAGTATAGTATAGTATAAGGCCGCGGTGGCCGAGTGGTTAGAGCATCGGACTCAAGACTGGCACGACGGCAATCTGAGATCGAGGGTTCGAGTCACCGGCCGGCGCGTTTTTCCCCTTTGGGGCAAGGACTTCACCTCGACTGCCTACCTAGCCACTGGGTGGCCAAGCCAGCCCAAATCAGTGTGTCCAACCCCGGGATAAATAGAGAGAATGATTACCTAAAAGTACACCGGCACTCTCCGTGCAAAGGAACTGGGACCCTACCACGTACTAAACTCCAAGATCATCACAACATGAAAACTAAAATTTAAAAGTATCATGCTGTGACCACGGCGGCTCAAACATGAACCTACCGTTAAAAAAAAGGCCGCGGTAACCGAGTGGTTAGAGCTTAGGACTCAAGACTGTCACACGGCAATCTGAGTTCAAAGGGTTTTGAGTCACCGGCCGGCGCGTTGTTCCCTTGGGCAAGGAACTTCACCTCGATTGCCTACCTAGCCACTAGGTGGGTAGGCCAGCCCAGGTCAGTGCCGGTCCCAGACTCGGGTAAATAGAGATGGTGACTCGACAAAAACAATGGCAATGGCAAACCACCGCTCTAAATTGCCAAGAAAATCATGGAAATTCATGATCGCCAACATCCTTGTGGGACAGGGCACTTGAAAAAAAAAAAAAAAAAGTATAAGTATGTATATATGTATGTATGTACATCGCACACACACACACACACATATATGTGTGTGTGGTAGATATTGCAACCCGTTTGAACATGAAATGCACTTCCCATATGTGTACCACTTAGCTAGAGGGCTATTTATTCTCCAACTATGGAACTTTTGGGTTAAAAGCACATTTTGTCCCTAATCTCAAGCAAAGCACTTCCTCTTGCTTGAAGCATGTTTTACTGAAGCATCTTAGGGACTTCGATAAAGGCGTAGGCCCATATTGTCCATAAATGTTCTACCGATGTCTTTGATTACTGACTACACTAACAGAAGCCAGACCCAAAAAAATTGGATTCCCTTGTCCACCAGCTTTTCTACTATGTTAAAGCTCAAAAAACATTGGAGATTGTGTACTGTGTCATTTTTATATCATCATCATCAAGGAACTAATGCCGACAGGGGGGCTGGCTCATCCACCCTTTGCTTTCAGCCACGAGGGTCCCTAATGGCGAGCCTCCAGGCAGGCCCTCGGCCCATCTCTAATTCCTCCGGACAGGTCTCGTTAACCTGCCTAAGCCATGACCTCCTGGTTGGACCCACGGGCCTCCTCCAGGGTTGTCTTGCAAACAGACAACCTGATGGGCAGGGTATTCCACAGGGAAGTGAGCTAGGTGCCCATTTAGAATGAGCTGGTGATCCCTGATTATGCAAGTAACAGGTCCCATACCAGTCTCACAGTGTAGCTGTCAGTTGGATACATGGTCCTGCCAACTATCCCCCTTTGATCCAGCGAATTGACTTGTTACAAAAGGAATCAAGACGAGTTCCAAGACAGGGCTGCATTCACAATACTCGAAGTGCTAATATACGGACTCTGATGCCATAGTAAGTGGTCGTGGATCCGTTTCAGAAGAATGTGAGCGAAAACTTTACCTGGTATGCTGAGCAGTGTAATGCCACGGTAGTTGCTACAGTCCCAATGATCCCCTTTCCCCTTCCAGAGTAGGATGACCACATGTAAAAGGCTATGCTCCTTAGTACAATGGTGAACAGAGGGTAGTTATACTTGTTAACGGCGTAACTCTTTATTGCTAAGAGTACCACACACAGTATGGAACACACGAGACAGTGTCTTTATTTGGGTATGGTTGTATGCTGGGTCACGAGTCAGGGCTAGGCCAACCTTACCATACTGGTCACTGGCGACGAACTGAAGGTTCAAGCGAGATCAGATAACAATCGTCATCTACACCCTCGCTGAGTGAATGGTTCTTATTTGGGACTTGAATCCACATGGTAAACAGCCATGTGGTCCACTGGTAACAGAAATAGTCTTATGTATATGCTATATTGCTCGGCCACCTACTCGCGCCTTTCCCTCGAGGTGCCTTTGATTTGCCTCAAGGGTGACCTAATTTGGCTGGTCGTTTCGTCCTTGCGTGCATTGTCCTGGTGCATCTTCGTGGCTACTTGTCCTCTTCTTCCTGGTCGTTGGTGTAATCTGTCCATCCTCGATGCCCCCACGTCCTCAAAAGTCTCGCACAGGTCCTCCTTGACTTCGGATTCGTCTAGATTTCCCTCGTATCCTCGCCAGGCCTAACTCGGCGGCGTTCTCGTCCACACGTCTCACAGATCTCGTCCAGACCCTTCTCGTCGGCATGCTCGATCTCTACGTCCTCGTAATCTTCATCTGGATCTATGGGCGTCAGGCAGGGGGGCGGCAGGCAGCGCCCGTCCAATACATCTTGGGAAGGCTTAACACCTGCTCTGACGAACATCCTGTTCCGCAGGCCTATGGTGATCATGCGATGACGTCCTTCCCACAGCATACTAAGATGACTAGTTCTGCAGCAGGGTCCTCCTTCGGTGCCGTGTCGGCTATCATCGGTCCGACTGCAATATATGGTTGGGGAACCAGATCATACACGTAAGGGCCAGAGTAAGAGAAAAAGAAAGGCAACAGAGAAGAGGGGGTCTTAAGTACCACTAACTGGTTATTTATAAAAATTTGCGGTTTTTAATTTATTTTCGTCTTTTTTTTCGTTTTGTGTTTTATTTTCACAAAGATAAAGAAGAAAATAGAAGAGGGAGACATCAGTAGCGATTCCGCATGGACCTGGCTTGAACTACCACCGTCCTAATAAAATATGAGAGTAGATAAGGGAAACGATAATGGCAATCCGCAAGGATTTACTTGAACCACTGTTGTCACACAGAGAAGAAATAAATGTAAAGTGTCATGTACGAGTCACTCATCACGACTGACAAAATTGCGGGCTAAAGAGATACATCATAAATCTTTACGCCGGAACTAAGACAGCAATCAACTCTATTAATGAAAAGGTTTCAGTGTCTTTTGTCCTGCGTGGATGAGTGAGGTGAGTGTGTGTGTGTATCCATGTGTGAGTGACAGCTAGCTTGAATGAGAGGGAAAGCGAGAGTGACCTCACACAGAGTATGAATCACAAACACGAATATTAATGTTCACTACTAGAATACTGAGGTAAATTAGCATGCTAGCTATATAAAATTATTTCAACTACCTCATTGAATTCAACATTTAATGATATGATACAGAATGTACACATGAATGAATGGTGACATGAAAAACTATTCGCAAACTATTTAACCAGCAAATCTTCTCGGTGTCAGCAATCTGAACTGCCAAGGTACATGTCTAGCTATACATGTTAGACTTCATCGACGAGGGGATCCTATACCCAAAGTGCTGTACATTGACTGAAGCGACTCGAGCCAGGAAAATCTATAAATAACCTGCTCTTTTCTGCGTATCTGTGATGGGCGCTCATGACATCTCTTACAGATATTTACGAATCACATGATTGCCTGGGAATTACCCAAAACATACTATCGACTTCAAGAGGGTGAGGAAGGTGTGATTAATAAGTGAATAATTAATCTAGCATAAACCCTAGTCGTACATTAATTAACGGACGTAACTGCGGGTCACACCAACACAAAGTTGCCGATCGAACGAATAACTTCAGTTTTACCTGTACCTACTGTTGAACATCGGAGTGCAGATCTATTAGGCGTTTATGCAACCCGGGGGTAATATTGGCAATCCTGTGCACTATGATATGGGGGAGATCCTACGCTATATTCAATATAATAAATATTAATAAAATTGCGTTACACACTCTGTTCTAGCGCCGATAGAACGTGTCAACAAAAAGCAATGTAACAATGCTATGGTTAATCCCCAAGGCATCAACAAAATAACCAAATTACAGGGAACCAAGCGATCATGTCTTGACCCTTCCCTCGTCTTCCCCTGACCACAAGTGAAAGAGAAAGTTGGGTCAGGTCAGGGCGAGGGGAGGAACGAGATAAAATGAAATGATATTCGTGATAAGATAAAATCATGAACACGTTAAATTCGTTGCAGGTGAAACATAAATCTCTAAAAACGAGGGAGATTAATTGATATTTATGTTTATTGACCATATACTCGATCACACAGAAATGCGATCTGAGGTCAAAAGAGTAGTGTGAGAACGTGCCATTTGCTGTCATTTAGCACTTTTTACCCAACAAAAAAACAACGGCTTAACACATTTATGGACAAAGAAGGAAGGGAAAGAAATAATAGGACACAGGCCCAAATGTGTACTTACATGCTTTTTTTTTTTTTTTTTTTAGACATCTTGAAGCGGTCCAGCGGATTTTCTTCTTTTCTTCAGAGGTGTTCGTGCTGCGAGCTGAAAGGATGCAGCATCACCAATGCTACCAGATTGTAAAAGGCTATGACTGCCGGTGAACAGCAATGGCAGTCAATGTATGTAGGACTCACAACACATGTGAAGGGTGAACACACGCTACGACATGGCTTAGGGCAAAAGTGCTGTGTGTGGTTACGGCGTCGGTCAACCTGCCTGGAGGAGGAGGCTAGGCCGACCTTACCGCATCAAGCTCTGGTCACAAACTGAAGGGTCAAGCGAGATCAGATAACAATCGTCATCTGTGCCCTCGCTGAGTGAATGGTTCCTATTTGGGACTTGGATCCACGTGATAAACAGCCATGTGGTCCACTGGTAACAAAAATAGACTTATGTATATGTTATACCACACCCCTCAACAGGTCAGTGGAAATGATACCAGACTGCCAGATGGCAGTCAAGACTGTATGTAAGCCCCGAGCCATAGGTTCACCCCCAGCCTTTAGAAGTTCAGCAGGGATATCACATATGCCTGCAGCTTTCCCACACTTCAACTTGGAAATCGTCATACTAACCTCTGTTAAGGTAGGAGGTTCCTCGCTGATGGGTGGGTCTGGCACAGGTATTGTGATGTCATTTGCACCCAAGATAACTTTTGGAGGGTCTCCCCTTTTACCCAAATCAAGAAATCACCCCAAGTTTCACGACCCCCAAAAAAAATCTGAGATGACCGTCCATCCTGAGCGGACGCATCATCTGCGAGGAGGGCTTAAAGTTCAGCTTTCTAGGGTTGGCGGCAGGGCAAAATCGTTTCCCAAAGAAAGGGCCCTTCAACTCCCAGCAGGTTTCCTGTGACTGTTCCCTTGTCCCTCTCAGCAGTGTCCAACCCTCCGTGGCCTCCAGTGTTCCAGGGAAGGAAATTTCCCTTGGCCTCAGGTGTATGCTAATGGTTCCTGGGCTGCCGGTTTACGCTGATGAATTCCCACAGAGCAACTGGGTACATCGGGTTTATCAATTTCGTAACATCAAGACGCCATGGTGAACTGGAGGGAGGGGGGTTTGAAGTGGACCGTAGGGTAGCCAAAACCCAAACCTATGTTCATCCACAAAACTCGGCACCTGGTAAACTCTGAGTTCTGGAGGATCCCCAGCGCGTGCAAACAAGAATATGGCTTTCCCCCTTGGCCCTAAAATGTATTGCATACAATTTCCAGTGTTTTGGGGGTTGGGAACACGGGTTTTCCCCAGGGCCAAAGACCCTCTTTTCTCTGGAGCTAAAAAAGCCCCCGGAAAAGGGAGCTTTTCTCGTACGAGATCAGCCCCCAACCGGGGGCCCGACAGACATCTCATAGCCAGTCAGCACACCCGAACTGTTAAAGTCACCCAGAAAAATGCGAAATCTCCCCAGGGACAATTTTTGCCATGGATGGATTTTGGCCATTTAAAAACACATAAACACACAAACAAATAATTTATCATTTATATATATATTTTTAATAATATATATAATATAAAATATATTATATTAATATATATAATATTATATATATGTATGTATTTAAAACCCTAATAATACACAGTTATTTGAAATTTTATACATTTCAACACACACACACCATATTTTTATTTTTTCTCTCTCTCTTTTTCTTCTCTCTTTTCTCCCCTTCTCTCTCTCTCTCTCTCTCTCTCTCCTCTCTTTTTTATATATATTTTAAATTATATATATATATATATATAATTATATTTTTTTGTAATATATAATTTTTAATATTAAAAAAAAAATTATAAAATAATATATAATATAATATAAATATAATAAATATATATATAATATAAATTGATAATAAAAAAAAAAAAATATATTTAAAAAAAAAAAAAAATATATATATATTTAAAGATATATATATAAAATTTAAAAATATTATATATTAAAATTTTATTTTATATATATATAATATATATAATTATTTATCAAATTTTTTAAAATATATAATATATATTATATTTATATATACATATAATAATATTATATAATTAAATTATATATTATATTTTTTAAAATTATTTTTTTATTTTGGTGTGTGTGTGTGTGTGTGTGTGGTGTGTGTAAATGTTGTAATAAATAAATGAAAAATAAATAATACATATATATTATTATATATAAATAATATATATATATATATAATAAATTTCATTTATTTTATTATTTATTTAAATTATATATAATATATATTTAATATTTTAATATTTATATATATTATATATTATATAATATATATAATCCCCCGATTCCCCCAGAGAACACCATCAGACTAAACATTTCCCCCCAAAAGGGGACAGCCCCCCCTCCACCCAATAAAAAACCAATCAAAACCCCAAAAACCAACCCAGGGAAAGCACGAAACAAAACAATCATTGAACCCCTTTCCATGTCTTCAGCAACATTTCCCAAAATTTATATTTTTCCCCATAAAATTTAAAAACCCCCACCCCTCACCTTAATACCCAAACCCGGGAATCCATACATGAGGGGAGGAAAAACCGTCCCACCACTCCCGAAGCCCCAGGGAAATGCTAGAGAGGTAAACACTCGTCCCACACCTTGAAAACAAACCCAAACACCAACACACAATACGGCTTTCGCCCCACACGGGGGCCGGAGCGTCATCGCCCTCGCTTACAAAGTCATCTCGGTCTTGCTAACAAAACTCAGACAACGCAAGGTTTTTATAAGGTCTGGCATACGGTCTCAAAAAAGCTAAAATAACACACCTGCCCACAACTTCGCACCCCTTTTCTGTACTTCCTGGACGACAGGACTGCCAGGAAGCTCACCTAGGCACCCCATCCACCTCAGAAGTGGAGTACCACAGGGAAGCGTTTTATTGCCAACCCTTTATATCCTATATACAGCCAATCTGCCAGAATCAACACCATACAGCAACTATACTTCCTATGCAGACGATATCACACAGATTATTACACCCCCCTCTAAATCACAACACTTCATGACACAAACAACAGAAAGAGCTATACAGTACATCAACACCCATGAGCACCACTGGAAAATACAGACAAACATAATCAAATTGAAACTCCTAACCATAGCACATAGAAATTCACAATCAACAACATACACTCACACAGGAAACATTCTCGGATTTCAGTTCACAAACACAGGGTTCACAACACATTTTAAACAAAGAATAACGCAAGCACAAATAACACTAACCAAACTGAAACGCTTTTCATGCTGCACACCACAAACAAAACTCAGGCTTTACAAAACAACTGTCAGACCCATTCTAGAATACACTGCTATCACGTTGGTTGCAATATCAAACACACAAAAACTCAGAATGCAATCAGTATAGCTTTACTCTGGATACACGGTGCAACATTTCGAGACCGAATTTCCACAGAAACACTACTCAGAACATACAGCATGGAACCACTAAACACAAGCATACATAGACGAGGCAAAAACACCTGGTCCAGACTATGCGAACAAGAATACAAACAATATAACATCTTTGAAAAACACACAAACCACGCCTGGTGGCCCAGAACACTAACAATCACAGAACACGAAATACCTACACCGACACACACACACACACACCGACCCTGAACTGTGACCATGACCATGTCTTAAGTTGTTAAAGACTAAAAAAAGAAAGAAAGAAAGAAAGAAAAAAAAATCAGAAGTCCACCCCGCACGGCACTAGAAACATCAATGGCAAAGAGAGCGACCATCAGCTCTGCCAGCTCACCTGCGCGCGGCGCGGATTAGCCAATCATGGGGGAGAGAAGACTGGCCACCTTGATGTCTCTTAAAGGTACAAATCCGGCGGCGCTGTTAACGTGTCGGCCTCTTATCCGAGGGGTCGGCGGTTCGCGCCCCGCCCAGGCGCGAGAAATTGCAACTGTCGCCTGGAGGTTACTGCTGTGGCTAGGCACCACGGCGGGTAATAACTTAAGCCGACACACGTGACAGAGTCGGCACTAGTCGATACAGGCCAGGCTCCCCTCATGGGCATAGCCAGGGCGAGGCTAAGCTTCGCATATCAGACTTATCCTTATCCCACGGTTACACTCATGGTCCTGCCACTGGAACCTCCTCTTTGAGGTGCAGGACTAGAGCTCCCTCTCTGAGGTTACACAGCCTTTGGGTGGCTGTTTCACTGGAGAAGGAGGAAGAAAGGGTTCCAAACAATGATGCCTATCTTGTAGATGGAAGGGCATCCCCCCTGGTCTCTCCCCAGAGGTTCACATTTACCCATGTGTTTGCCGTGTGTGGCATCCCTGTGCGGTGTGGAGACAGGAGTCCTGGAGGTTTAGCGATGCCGTGCAGGTAGCAACCCACCTCTTTGGTCCCTTATTACAGAAAGATGGGTGGTCTGATCTTGGCCGGGTCAGATCAATAGGCTGGTCTCCTTCGGGAGGGTAGGATCAAGCAGTCAATGTCGCTGTTGGCACTCACACTGGTCCTGTGTGTGGCAACTGGTTGTGTATATCCTCTTACCACCCCTATGACTGTTAGGCATTAGTTCTAACATACAGCTTCCCCTTGTTGGACTCGGTGGTGGCTGGGGGCGTGAGAGGAGGAAATAACTACTTATTTTATGGCAAGCATTTCAAACCCCTAACAACAAAGAGATACAAATGATGACGAACTGTGCAAGGCCCAGACTACGGCAGTCACTCTGAAGCTCCTAGTGGCAAGAGAAAATACAAAGCAAAGGTTGACTCTGTGAGACCTGCTGCTAAAATGGACACGACATCAGCCTAAAACATGTCTGTTCATGTGATTGTCCAGCTGACGGACTCTCGTGCTAGCCTCTCCAGGCCAGCAGGCAAATCAGGGAGACCTCTGAGTAACCAACAGACGTCCTTTCTGATCGAGATGAGAGCACAAGCTGAACGAGTCGAAGCACCTGCTGCTCCCATGACCGCAGCCCAAAATTTAAGCCGAAAAGGCTGCCTGAAATGACTCAGGCAGAAGACAGACTCTAAGGCTGAATCTGGACCCCCTAGGTATTTCCCACAGTTTAAGGTTCCCTCTAAACTTGAAGCTTCGACAATGCCTACCAATTGGTAAGAGCATTGGAAATGCAGCGAAAAAAACGGTTGTCAATTCAGGTTGCCAGAGACCAGAGCATGATTATCATGCCCAAAGACCAAGCTACCCTGAATTTCCTGCAGGTAACCGAGGAGCTTAACGATGGGAGGAAAGTCTGTCTCTCGATACTGAATCCCGATGATAGGAGAGTCAAGATGGTGCTACATGGCTTCTCACTATCCTATGATGTGGATGTGATCACATCACACCCACAGGTCGTGGACGCTTCCCAAATGATGAAAGGGAAAAGCCCAACCAGGCAAATCCTGGCGACTTGATCTTGGTAACTGGGGATCCTACAGCCTAAGAACATATGTACCAGAGCCCCTTTGGTGCTTCAAGTCCCAGAGATACTGTCACCACCAAGCTAGCTGCAAGGCCAAGCCTAAATGTGGTGTCTGTAGCAAGGCACACAACACCGAGGTGTGTCTTAAGGCTCACAAGGTACACAAAAGCCATATGTCCCAACTGTGCCAAGGGGCATCACACCTGGAGTCTGGCTACTCTGCAAGGAAAGAGGTTGCCCTCAGGTGACAAGAGATTGCTTAAAAGTGACCCACCCTTTTTCATCCATCTTGGCCCAGGGAGTCTCTCCCCTGTGATTGCCGTGCGGGCCCCCCTGCAGCTAGCAACCACCTCTTTTTCCTTTTTCGGGTTAGACGGGTGGTTTATAAAGGCCCCGGAAAAAGTATAAGGGGCCATATATGGCTGGGGTAAAGCAGGCATTTATTCATCGGCGCACATAGGCCCCGGGGACTACCATCAGTACTGTAATAGTGTGGTATATTCCTCATTACCCCTGTGGCGTTGGGAATTTTGACCCCAACTATATTTTTTTTCCCCTCGTTGGACCCATGGTGGATGGGGGGTGGGAAATGAAAAATTTCCCAAATTTTGTATGAGTACTACAATTACAAATATCAGTCTCTCCCTGACGACCTATGCAACCCCCTTGACCTTCCCTTTGGAACTAATGTTGTACTCTGAACCTTCCCAGCTTCCAAAAGGGAAAAGGGGGAATTGAAAGGGGTTTCCCGGGCCCCAAAACCCGGGAAAGAAGGGGAAAAGTCCTCCTAAATCCACTAAAAATTTTCCCGGGTAAATATAAAAGCTTTTCATCATAAGTCCCTATAGTAAAGACCATTGAGGGTTTTTATAATCAGGATCTTGATTTTTTTGAAGTACTGGGAAAAAAAGTTGAAGTATGTTACTGATCCTCACATCACCCCAGCGAGATGATGCTTGATATTGAGGTTTCGTCCAGGCTTTTGTAACTTTGGGGTCAAGTTTCATTTTCTCCTCAAAAAACCCAAAATCAATGGGGGGAAATTTGGGCTTTTCCCCGGCATGATGAGGTATTCTGGGAGAAATGTTAGAAGAACTAGAAAAATTTTAATGTATGGCAGTAAAACTTTTTAAGAAAAAAGTTGAGGGTTTTTGGAACAGTCGCACCACCTTCTTCTAACTTTTAACCGTTGCCCTTCAAAAATAAATTTAAAGTTAACATGGCCCACCTCAAGGTAAAGCCATATGTCCCAACCCTAGGGGTGTTCCCAGCCGGGTTTTGGGGGCATGGAGCCAACGTTCCCTTTTTAAAAAAAAGGGCATTCATCAAGGAGATGAAAAGTCGAGGTACAATTTGAAAAGGAAGTTTTGGTATAAGGACAAGGGAAAGTTAGTTTTTCCAGAGGGCAAAGGACGTGCCAGTGCGTTTGCACGCCAGGTAGGTCCTTGCTGGGTTCTAACCCACCTCCTTCCCACCAAACCCTTTCCCTTCCCAATGCTTTTCCAAACACCTCTCCCACTTCCTCTAAACCTCAGTCCCAAAATTTGCTGACACGCCTTGGTAAATCCACCAGAAAGGGAGTGGAGTAAAGGACTATTGAGGAGACTCCCCCTCCCAAAGAAAGGTCTTTGGACCCTTTTTTTTAAAGGGCCCCAGGGGCCCTCAAGGGTGCAGCTCCAACTGCCACCACATCCACGGGACCTCTGCTGCTGGCAGAATGCCCCTGAAGTAAAAGCTCAGGCACGCCCTTTCCCCGGGCAAAGGAACCCTGAATGTCCAAAAGACTCCCAGCTCCAAAAAAAATCCACGGGGCCCTCCGGCAGACAGAATCCCCCTGAAGAAAAGGGCCGGGTCCGTTTTTTTGATAGTTTTCAGTAACCCAGTTTGTGTATGTTTACAAAAATTTTATGACCAGGGAAAATCTTCGATTTCCCTGAGATGACCCAAAATTAAACCCCATTAGGGGGATTTTTTGAAAAGGCCCAGGAGAAGTAGAAGTTTTGGTACTCAGGATATTCCCTTCCGGCCTTCCACAGCAAAAACATGCAGGTAAATTCGGGGAAATAGGTTTAAAACACCTTTATTTTTGCATCCATCTACCTTCCTCTACATAACTAACATAATGATTTGGAAGTTATTTTGGGGCATTTCCCACGCATTTATCTTGGGAGATTTCAGTGGGGGCTCCCTCTGGGGGACACTTTTTTTAAAACCCTAGGGGGGGCCCTTTGGGGTCCTTTTTTTTTATGAGTGATGCTTTTACGATAGGGGGCACTCCCAATTTTTTCCAAAATTAAAATGGGACACTTAAACAGATTGTCTTTTGGCTCCCCTGACCACAGATAATTTATTTGGCGGCGGGAAGACTTCTGGAAGTGACCACTTTCCAATATTTTTTGGAGGGGGTGAAGGTTTTCCAGCCATGGGGGTGCAGAGTGGCGACTTGAACAGGGGACGGAATCTTTTTAGAAAACGCAGTATTTCAAGGACTGGAATGATTTCCAGTGTGTTCAAGATGCTTTAATCTTTCACACATATCACCTTGCGCAAAGCATCCTTTCCGAAAAAGCGGACTTCCCGCCGACCCCCCGGTACCATGGGGTCTGATAAATGCCAAAAAGCTGTTAGAGCAAGAAAGCTGCTTAGGCAGTTAAAATAAACCCCCCCAGAAATGTAATCTTGATCCATTAAAAAAAGACGCTACCAAGGCCAGGCAGTCAAAAGGAACCAGATGGACATAGAGACGTCTCCCTCCATTAACTCTGTCCCCCTTAGCAGGGGAAAGGGAAAAGGTGTGAAAGATCGCTGGAAAAAGCACATCACTTCACCACCCTTGAAAATAGATGGCATAATCATCACAGACAAAAAAATGTTTCAATAGAGCTAAACCATGCAGGATCTCTAGGTTCACACTGCCCCAAATTTTTCACTCTTTTGGGGGTGAACAGGGAAAGACCCCAGTTTTTTTTTCCATGCTACAGCAGAATTTCCCTACAACTTGCCATTTTTTCGCAAGGAGATGGCTCGTTTGCCGCTCTGCGTAAGACTGCCCCCGGAAATGACGAATTTTATACCAAATGAATTTTCCTTACCCGGGGAGCTCCCCGTTCCTGTTGGGCCTATTCAATAGGGCTATAGGAAGGGTAAGTGCCTCCAATGGAAAAAAGGCTATAATCCGCCCTAAACCTGGCAAAAATGCTTCCACACCCGTAAATTAAGACCAATTTTTCTCACCACGCATCGAAAAGGGGGAGAAATTGGATAAATTTTTAGGTTGCATGGCTGCTAGAAAAAGGGAAAAAAAATTGACCCAATATCAAAAGGTTTAGAAAAAAAATTTAGATCAACCACAGACACTTGTAAAGGGTGGAAAATTTTAACTGAATTTCCCTTTGTAAGCGACGTCTTGTTAGCAGTCCTTTTTTAAATAGAAAAGGCTTAGATACCCCTTAACATGGCCAAATCTTGGCGTATACATTGGTTTTTAAAAGGGGCATTACCTACTTTTATCCAAAGCTTCCTTGCTAACAGGAAATTTAGAGTTCGGGGGGAAAAAAGTTTTTCAACCTGGAAGATCGCTGGGGAAGGGGGCCCCAATTTTTTACTCAAGATTTGCATGGGTGCCCAATCAAAAAGTTAAAAGGGAAAGGTACAAAAGGCTTAGTATTTTTGTGGGGGCTTTCCATTTATCTTGGGGGAACTGCACGTGCTTTAAAGGCTTTTCAAGGCCTTATTCGTAGTAAGCATTATGGATTGAGGCTTATTCCTGCAATCCCTGTTCTCCGAAATTTTGAACTGTACTGGGGGTTCCAGGTGTTTACCGTGGATCCCTGTAGCTGAAGTGGAGAACCACCTCTCTTTACCTGGGATCATGACTGATTTTCTACACGAGACTCAAAAAAAATTTCCCGGGTCTCCTACATCAGATTGGTTTTCAACCCCCTTAGGATAGTTAATGGGAGGGGAATGAGGAATCTTGTGGGAAGATCTTAATTTAAGTCTCACCAAAGTTTGGCTGTTGGGAAATTTCCCCCAATTTCCCCCCTTGACTAATCAAGTCGAGCTGGATTTTGGGCGGAATTGGGAAAGGGGAGAGACCCAAGGAAGTCAGAGAGAGATTTTTTCAGCATATTTCTAAGTACCAAGGATCGATGAATATATACAAGGGGGCAAAGTCTGAAAATGGTGTGGGCTTTTTCACAGTAGCAGAAGGGAAAAGATCTGGCAGCCTTTATCTTTATGCGAGTTACATGCCATCCTTTCAGAGTTAAGTGACAGGATCTTTCGAACCATTCTATTGTGATTTTAAAATTGCGACTTTGTAGTGCCTTGCAACAATCAAGGCTTTAAAACCCTCACATTCATGTAAGGGGGGGTCAAGATAGGCTTGCACTGTATCAAAATGTAAAAAAATAAACTTGTTGGGGGCCAGCGCATGTTGGTATCAGTGGGGAAAGAGCGAGCTGATCAAAGGACAAGGCAGCTGCCCCCACTTGTGATGCCGTTTTCCTTCCCTACACTGACCTGAAACCCATATTAGGAGTTGTCTTTTTCAAGACTAAGAAACGGGCCACAAGATGATCTGGGCCGATGAGGCTTAAAAAATTTAAGCATTTGTGAAGGATGCCAAGAGCCCTTAACGATCGCACATGTAGCGGAAAGATTGCAATATTCTCAGACCCCAAGGAGTATTGTCTCCCCCTTTTTGCTGAAAAAAGATGGGGGGGGATTTTGATATAAGGTCTTATTTTTTCCCCAGGAGACTAATATTTTCAATAAAAATTATATGATAAAGTTTATGCAATAAATTTTAACTTGAGCAAAATTTATCTTTTATTTTAAATATTTTATTGTTTTTGTAAGATATTTTTTTGATAGATTTTAAAGTTTAATTATTTTAATATTTTTATTTAACAAGGGATTTATGCTAATGACCCTTTGCTGTTTAGCGGCAGATAATTTTAAATAAAACAATAAATGCATAAAAAGAAACAGGAAAAAAGGGTTTTAAAAAACACGCAAAAGCCTCCCAAAAAGGGCAATAACTCCTCTTTGACAAGAAAGATAGCTCCCTGTTGACTGCTGTAACGCAGTAGCAAAATGCTTTGGGGACGGATGAGGAAACGGGGAAAAACAGTCCCGGGCGCCATGACGGCAATGACCCAGACTGTTTGCGTTCTGAAAGGAGGAAGCTGAAAAGACCAAAGCAGCCCCCTTTCCCCCACCCCAGGATGAACTCCCCCCCCCACCCCAACTCTGACCCCGCCCTCACAGGCAGAGCCAGAACAGCTTGAATCTGTGCAACCAGTGCCAGAGCAAGCTGACCTTACTCAGGTAAAGTCAGCAAAGGGAAAAGATACATAGACAAAGCCTGAGGTGAGAAAAGCCAAACTCATAAAAGTCAGAGCTACCAAAGTCTCTCCACTACCCAGTGGACCCGTGGTTTGCCTGACAAACAGCCCAAAAATAGATGAAAATCCCTCAACCAGCGAGGATTTCACAATTGAGTTGTCTGATTCCGACACAACTGACTCTGAAGCCGAATATAAAGACGTCACTGATGTAACTGTCATCAAGTAACATCATGACACACAATCTAAGTATACTACAGTGGAACATCTGTGGCTTCAATACAATGAATGCCACACAATAGTGCGATCAAGGAACATTGACATTGTCATGCTCCAGGAGACATTAATAGAGGGGACTGTTCAATTCTCAGGCTGTCATGTCTTCATGCTGCCAAGCATAGCTGGCAAAAGAGACTTGATCACCCTGGTCAGAGCAGCAATCCCTTGCTCTGCAATAGCCAATGCACCGCACTATGGAAATGTTGAATCTCTTGCTGTTGAGATTCACCTGGCTGGGGGCCCCCTCAAGCTGTACAATGTGTACAACAAACCAGGCTGTAGGAGCTTAGACATCAGCCAGGCTTGTGCTACTGCAGGAAAAGACCGAGTGATCATAGGGGGAGACTTTAATGTGACAACCCCATCCTGGCTCCCTGCAGGGCACTGGATGTGGCAGGCCATCACATAGCCAACGTGCTTGAGACCTTCCCTGAGATCACTCTTCTCAATAGCCAAGAGCCAACAAATTAGATGATGTGTTGATGAGAATGTCACAAGTGACCATTATGGCACTGTTACTACCCTCATGGATGCTGACCTAGCCCAAATGCCACAAGCAAATCCAAGATGGAAAACAGACAAGGTCAACTGGCAAGCCTTTCAGGATGCCTTGGCCCACTGTCTTAGAAGCAATGAACCCCCACAGAGTGAAAACGTGGAAGTGTTTGAAGCCAGACTTGTCAGTGCCATAAATCAAGCAGCCTCACAGACTATACCTAAAACTTGGCCATGGTCCAGGAGTTATAAAGACGCCTGGTACTTTAATGACGAGATTGAAGAAATCAACCATAGAGTGGACATGTGTAGAAAACATTTCTGAAGGCAAAGAATCCCTGATAACCTAGCCCTCTTAAGGGAAGTCAGGGATGCCAAGGAAACTGCCACAAGAGTCAGGCAGGAAAAGTAGCTAGAATGGTGGAAGTCCTTTGACCACCAAACCACCCTTACAGAGCTGTGGTAACGGTGAGCTACTAGCCACTCAACCTTGAGGGGCACACACCACGACCCTCAAGCAGAAATAAACAGACTGGTGCAGGAGTTCTCTGCGAGAACAAGCAGCAACAGTCTGCCAGCTGAACTGAGGGCAAACCAACAACACCTACAACCAGGCAGACTTGCTCATATCAGAGAGAGGGCAGCCGAACCCGATAACTCAGATGTTATCTTCTCTCTGAGGGAAGTAAGACAAACCTACAAAAACAGTTCTGGCAGAGCCCCGGGTTCTGATGGGATCTTGTACCCCATCACTTCCCACCTTGGACTGACAGGTGAGCTTGCATTCCTGCAACTCATCAACAAGTCCTGGGAAACTTCCACTCTACCCCAGAGCTGGAAGAGGACCATTATAGTTCCCATCCCAAAACCAAAGGAGCCAGGGAAGTACTGCCCCATCTCTCTCCTCAGCTGTCTGGACAGGACAGCCAAGAGAAGGGTACTAAACCGACATCAAAGGAAAATGGGACCCCCACATGAACACCTCCATGGTTCACGAGGGCCATGAGCACAGCACACAGTATAGCCACGCTCTTAAGCACAATCAGCACTGTCACTTCTGTGGTAGTATTCATAGACCTGGAGAAGGCTTTCGAATTAGCAAGTCCTCTTGCTATTCAGGAGACCCTGATCCATAAGGGAATCAGAGGAGAGCTCTTGGCTTGGATAGGTGACTATTTCAGGAACAGAACAGTCAAATTCAGATTCCAAGGTCACCTATCACAGCACATGCTACTAAAAATGGAACACCTCAGGGTGGGGCCCTCAGTCCAGCCCTTTTCAACACCCTAATGTCCTGCATCGTCAGCATACAGCTCCCAGTTGAGTGCAAGATCATCTATGCAGATGATCTTGCAATCATCTCCACCACTGCCTAAGTAAAGCCCAGTGCTGTCTGGACCTTGAGGAGTGCTGTAGGACACGACTAAAGATCTCTGCAGCCAAATCCAAAGCCATGGCTCTGAGACTAAATGTTCAAGGCACAAGTCTGAGAATCCAGGGAATGGACTTAGAATGGGTACAGGCCTTCCAATGCCTTGGAGTAATGATTGAAGGACCCTCTCCTTTAAAATGTCCTGTACTTGGTTGACTGAACCAAAGCAAGACTGTCTGTCATGAGAGCAATGTCTGGGAGACACATAGGAGCTAGACATAGAGTATTAAGATCATTCTATGTACATGCCATCCGTCCCATTGTGGACTATGCTTCTGCCCCCCTAATTACTGCAAAGCTGAGATTAAGAGAAAAATTGGAGTCAGTTCAAAATGAACCAGGATCATTCTGGGTGCCCCAAGGTGCTCTTCATGGAGGCAAACCTTTCACGAATTGATCTAATGGCAACTCAGTTCCTTTCAAATGTCATCCAAACTCCCAGGAACACAAACATAAGACAAAAAAAAGAAGATGAAATACTCAGATGCCGAGAACAAGATCATGAGCTGTTTGCAAACGGCTCCTGGCTGTCTCACACGGCCAGGGTGTTGATACAAATACTTGCCAAGGGCATGGATTGGACCCCACCCCAACTTTATTGAAGCCCCGCTGTGGGCACAAACCTTGATCGAGTTCCCTGTTATGAGCTTCTCAAGGGGAAAGAATCAGTACACCATGCCTAGTCTAAAGGCAGAAGCTAAGAGGGTCATTGCAGCCATTACTCCTCCGGGTAGTAGAACCTACTTCATGGATGGATCAGTCGATCCCTTAAACCACACTGCAGGCGCTGGCTTTGCAGCAAGGGATGCCACACAATGCCACAGCAAAGCTGACCACTTTCCTCACAATAGCACAGAGGATCCTTGCCCAGGGTAGAATAATAATCATAAACTGGGTCCCTAGCCACATAGGCATCAGATGGAATGAGCTTGCTGACAGGGTAGCTGACATTGGCAGGGGTATGCCCCCAAATCCCATGAACATAAAACCAAGCCGAAACATCTTAAGGCAGAAGTGTAATGCCAAGCTCGTGCCTCCCTCCTGCAGCTTCACAGAGAGAAAACGAAATCCTCTCCCTCGGCCAGATGGTACTCAGACACCACAGGTATGAGCCCTGGCACTCTCTGAAGCAATCAGTAGAGGTACCGAAGTCTTCTTTCCCGAATCAGACTAGGGTTTCCATTGCGCATGGCAGATCATAGAGAGAATTTACCATGAAACAGGTGTTTGCATGCACTGTGGAGAGTCGAACGCCACGTTGGTAGATTACTTACAGATAAGTGAGCACACAATTTCTGAGACAAGGTCCGTCCACAACAGCCGCCGGGCTGGTAATGAGATTATGCCGCATGCTTACACCATAAACGGCAGGAGCGCCTGCTGGTAATCCCACCACCACGGTAAGCATAGAGTGTCAGAGAACCAAATGAGACAGCCATAAATAGCTGACACCTATCCCGGGGCCCTGGGGTATGTAGGCCTGGCGAAGGCAGAACTTCGCAAATCTCAAATGAATGAATAAATACCACGGTTACTCGTGGGCCTAAATTTTGAGCACACACAATTCTGAGACAAGGTCCGCCCCGAACAGCGTAATGTTTAAAGAGATTATGCCGCATGCTACATCATGGAAGCAGGGGCGCCTACCGACAATTCCGCCACCCACGTAAGCATAGAGTGTCAGAAAATAAAGTGAGACAGCCATAAATAGCTGATCCCGGCATGTATGAAGGCCCGGGCGAACCAGAACCCTTCGCAAATCTCAAACGGACGAATGTAACACGGTTGGTCACTTGCTCGCTTCGGCCCGCCTAGTGCTTTTGGGATCAGCACTGAC
>NC_051394.1:27203961-27211461 GCF_015228065.2 Penaeus monodon
ACTATTACTCAGACATTTGAACGCCATCTGCCTGCTCTTTCCCACAGCTCGTGCTCGTTTCTCGACGTTACCTCTAATAAAAGGCTCGAGGAATTTTTTTTCTGAGCAAAGGAATAATAGACAGAGTGAACTCGAGCAACTTTCAAACCTAGCGTCATCAATAATTGCAACAACTGAAGTGAAACGAGGTAATTGGTCTGAGGGAGATGTGAAGCAACTAATTTCTTGTTTTTGCGAGGGTATTTCAATTGACGATCACCTATTAGGTTTTTTTTCTGATAGTCAGATAACAGCTTAAAGTCTATATTCAAATGATTTAAAGCTAGGGGTAATTCATCTGTTCTTTTAGCAACCTCCGAGGACACCAGTAAGGTATCTATGAGAAGCCAGTAGGATATCTCGGCATCAGGATTATGATTAGCAATACCTTTCTCTAAAAAAAAATTGCATTTCCCCTACATTTAATTCCCGAATGTCTCCTACGGGTAAGTTATAACTCGTGCAGCATGCGTAAAGACTATTGAAATCAATATAAAGACTATAATTGCCTTTTTGATTTGCTGCAATGTTACCTAGTTCCTTATTATATACGATGAAAAAATTGCGAACAGTGATTGTAAAACCCCCTCTACATTATCTCTAATTTGTTTTCTTAACCCAGAATCCGATATCAGCTCAATCAATAATTTGCTCGACATCAAAAAGAATCAAAACCGTATTCAGGTAAGGATACATAATTAACACAGCCGAGACCATAACTATCACGCAGGCAGGCTCGCCATGAAGAAAAACAATCAGCTAACATTCCTACGTCGCAAACTAAATAGCAGAGAAGGTAATCGCGCAGCGAAGTACACCCGCATAATCGACAAAGGTCGAGCGCGTGCTGATAATCCTCATCTGAAATGTGCTCCTGAGTCAACACATTAAAAAAAAAATCTTCTTGCGGTGGGAGCGATGCTTTCCTCAGTTTGGATTCGTCATCTAAATAATGTTTGCTTCCCCGATAGTAGATAAACATGGGAAGCGCTAGGAAGGTGATGAATCATATGTTTCGAATAAAACAAGGCTCCCTCTGACTCAGTGTGAGTCTTGAAAATGTTCGCTAGACTAGCGCTCATAAAAGCCATACTATCCAAGAAACCCAAGTTCCCAATTCGAACTTGATAATATTTTACCCCTTGATTGGGTAAGACCTGAATCGGTATGTCAAGTTAATTCCTTTAAAATAATAGATATATCATAGCTCATATTATGAGCTAAAACAGGTAATAGGTTTTTCTGGTTTCGCATCTGAAGGTTACAACGCGGGCAACATGCACCTAAATAATTGTTTCGACGCATCATGTGATCATGATATCGATTTTTTCTCGCTCCTTCGGTAAAGCGAGTACCGCACACACAGCATGCACCTGCCTCTTTGAACTTTCGGATATCCTCCCGTCATGTGAAGAGGGTAGTTTGGAATGTTTTTTAATACTCACCCAAACACAAATCGTCCAATGAAATGAGTCGATGCATCGGACCCACAATACTGAAAAGAATCTATGACTCTACCCTCTCTATCTATGAGAATATAACTATATGCAATCCCTCGATGCATCGCCTTTACACCAGAGTTGTTAGTTATATCACCACAGTTTTTATCAGCAATGCATTCCATATCAAAGACAGCTACATGTGAGGGAGGATAGCTTTTATGTGGATGTGCAAAAAATCGGTAACTACCTGGATTAGGATAAACAACGGTTTGAGAAACGTCACAGACTTTACAATGCTCGTCATACAACATCTGGTCACTCACAGCAGTTAGACATAACCGACAATAATATTTCTTAACAGATCGCGTAAATCGCGATATAAATAGGTGAAAATCCTGAATGAGAACGCAGTGGGACTCTCCTAGCAATAACAAAGGAACAATTCCATTGAGGTATTTATCTAATCCCTTCTTTGCTAAAGTAATCATGGCTTTTCGAGAGACTCCTTGTTTATTATCATTATCACCAGCAATCGAGGAATCTGGAGTCATTTTGTAAATGAAAATGGAGAAATTATTAAGATTCTCCAATTTTGCAATATTTCCCCATGCAAGTTTTTGCTTATAATCTCCCCAAATTAAACCATCTGTTATGGTTCCCCTCCTCTAAAATATACTGCAACTCACAATCGCACTTCTTAACCATAATTGGGTGATCTTCTAAAATCTGGTATAGTTCGAGACATTGTAATAAACAACTCATATTTTTCGATTTAGGGTTGAATACGCATTTTCTACCTCGGGTAAGATATATAATCACCGAGTTTTGAAAAAGCTCCCATTTGTGTGACGCTTATTTTAAAACCCGTAGCCTTCAGTTTCGCTAAGCAATTCTTCTAATCGATTGATGAGATATTGGTTCCATTCATCAATGAGTTCATTAAAATCATCATTATGATATATGATTTGATTAGGCATGACAATGTATATGGACCCCCCCCCCCCCCTGTATGTTCATTTTGGAAACATAAATGGTAAATTCCGATCAGATTTTTATAATGGGAGGGGGATTCCCCAGTGTTTCTCTATGTGTAATCAGCATTTTCCGGAAGTATTCCGAATTTAACAGCAAAAACCCGATAGGGTCATGTGATACATTTTTTGGGAATCGAAAAATGTAATACACAAACCTTTCCCCCCCCTCCCCCCATATACGCACTCTATGTTGCTGATGTGGGGTCCTTCTCCCCCATCGTCATCATCAACTCTAAATCTTACAGCATATTTATATGCGGTTGTGGAAGGATGAGGGTTACTCAGAAGACCTTGACGGTGTGTGTGTGTGTGTGTGTGTGTGTGTGTGTGTGTGTGTGTTTGTGGTGTGTGTGTGTGTGTGTGTGTGTGTGTGTGTGTGTGTGTGTGTAAACACATCCTCTCGTAATAGAATTTTATATCTCCATACTTTTTTTCAATGTTTTTTGTTTTTGAATCATGAATATAAATTATCGAAGCTACAGTTCGGGTGTGTTTGATTTGTTTTCCCGACCGAGTCGGATCATTGTAGCAGGATGTTCAAACTCGGGGAAAACAGAGCTGCTCATGGAATTAGTAAGCAGTACAAGGAGAATTTTGAAACGGCTGTTATATGCGGCAAGGAAAAACATCCGATAATAACAAGTGAATATTACACGATAATTATAGCACCTCTATAAATTCGCAAATTGTTTGCAATAGGTTTACCAAGGGACGACATGCAAATTTATGCGTCATACTGATAACGCGAAATTCATTTATCAACAACAAAAAATCGTGATATACCATTAAACGCTACATACTTACATCTTCGTCAGCGCGATCTGTCTCAAATTGAAGTTTTAGGGAGACGTATTTGGTAAACAATTAGCCTCCAAGTTTGTAGGTGCATATATACAGCTGCGGTTTTGAAAAGACAACCTTATTCGTACCTCTTGGCTTATATAGATACTCGCATTCTTTCCGAAGTACAGTTTCATACTGACATTATCACAACAACAATAAACACCCACCAGCACGTATATCAATGGATGTAAAAGAAAACATCATTCGCGGGTATATGAGAATTATTCATCGCCTTCCGGGTTCGGGAGTGTTAAAGATTTATACCAAGCATCAAAAAAGCGTCAGGATATTACGCTCGACGACGTTAGAGGATGTTTAAAGAGAAGTAGAGTTTACACTCTCCACACATGTAAAAATAAGCGCTTTCGCTGTCGAAAAATACTTCCACCGAAACCACGTGCGATTTTAGCATGTGTGGTTTAGGCGATTTGAGACACTAGAAGCATAAAAACCGCAATATCGGGTATTTGTTAGGGTGTATTAATGCGCTTTCGAGATACATGCGAGTGCATCCGCTAAACCGGAAAACTGCATCAGAAATCGCCATAGCGCTTATTTTAGTGTTAGAATCCGAAGACTTTAATGGAATGTCGGGGACATTTACCGATCCCGGAACCGAATTTTAGTATATGGTTTTGAAAAAATATCTAGAGGAAAAGAAGATTATTCTATATAGCACCTACAGCCAAGAAATTAAGAGTGCTCTGACGGAAAGAACCATTAGCACGCTAAAGGGTAAACTTTATCGATATCTTACTCTCAAAAATACATTGAAATAAATCGATGTTTTACCAGATATTGTAAACGCCTATAACGATGGAATACATAGATCACATAGAACCCCCGAACACTAGAAAAACAATAGTTCTTCAAAGGCGGGGGAGAACGACCGTTAGCGAACAACCGGCCGGTAGGCAGGCGGGCGGGCGGTTCGCCCGCCCGCCCGCCTGCCCGCCCGCCCGAGGAGGCGGGCGGGTAGGACGGGCGGCCGGTTGTTCGCTAACGGTCGCAAACAATTTGCGAATTTATAGAGGTGCTATAATTATCGTGTAATATTCACTTGTTATTATCGGATGTTTTTCCTTGCCGCATATAACAGCCGTTTCAAAATTCTCCTTGTACTGCTTACTAATTCCATGAGCAGCTCTGTTTTCCCCGAGTTTGAACATCCTGCTACAATGATCCGACTCGGTCGGGAAAACAAATCAAACACACCCGAACTGTAGCATCGATAATTTATATTCATGATTCAAAAACAAAAAACATTGAAAAAAAGTATGGAGATATAAAATTCTATTACGAGAGGATGTGTTTACACACACACACACACACACACACACACACACACACACACACACACACACACACACACACACACACACACACACACACACACACACACACACACACACACACACACACACACCGTCAAGGTCTTCTGAGTAACCCTCATCCTTCCACAACCGCATATAAATATGCTGTAAGATTTAGAGTTGATGATGACGATGGGGAAGAAGGACCCCCACATCAGCAACATAGAGTGCGTATATGGGGGGAGGGGGGGGGGAAAGGTTTGTGTATTACATTTTTCGATTCCCAAAAAATGTATCACATGACCCTATCGGGTTTTTGCTGTTAAATTCGGAATACTTCCGGAAAATGCTGATTACACATAGAGAAACACTGGGGAATCCCCCTCCCATTATAAAAATCTGATCGGAATTTACCATTTATGTTTCCAAAATGAACATACAGGGGGGGGGGTCCATATACATTGTCATGCCTAATCAAATCATATATCATAATGATGATTTTAATGAACTCACTGATGAATGGAACCAATATCTCATCAATCGATTAGAAGAATTGCTTAGCGAAACTGAAGGCTACGGGTTTTAAAATAAGCGTCACACAAATGGGAGCTTTTTCAAAACTCGGTGATTATATATCTTACCCGAGGTAGAAAATGCGTATTCAACCCTAAATCGAAAAATATGAGTTGTTTATTACAATGTCTCGAACTATACCAGATTTTAGAAGATCACCCAATTATGGTTAAGAAGTGCGATTGTGAGTTGCAGTATATATTAGAGGAGGGGAACCATAACAGATGGTTTAATTTGGGGAGATTTTAAGCAAAAACTTGCATGGGGAAATATTGCAAAATTGGAGAATCTTAATAATTTCTCCATTTTCATTTACAAAATGACTCCAGATTCCTCGATTGCTGGTGATAATGATAATAAACAAGGAGTCTCTCGAAAAGCCATGATTACTTTAGCAAAGAAGGGATTAGATAAATACCTCAATGGAATTGTTCCTTTGTTATTGCTAGGAGAGTCCCACTGCGTTCTCATTCAGGATTTTCACCTATTTATATCGCGATTTACGCGATCTGTTAAGAAATATTATTGTCGGTTATGTCTAACTGCTGTGAGTGACCAGATGTTGTATGACGAGCATTGTAAAGTCTGTGACGTTTCTCAAACCGTTGTTTATCCTAATCCAGGTAGTTACCGATTTTTTGCACATCCACATAAAAACTATCCTCCCTCACATGTAGCTGTCTTTGATATGGAATGCATTGCTGATAAAAACTGTGGTGATATAACTAACAACTCTGGTGTAAAGGCGATGCATCGAGGGATTGCATATAGTTATATTCTCATAGATAGAGAGGGTAGAGTCATAGATTCTTTTCAGTATTGTGGGTCCGATGCATCGACTCATTTCATTGGACGATTTGTGTTTGGGTGAGTATTAAAAAACATTCCAAATTACCCTCTTCACATGACGGGAGGATATCCGAAAGTTCAAAGAGGCAGGTGCATGCTGTGTGTGCGGTACTCGCTTTACCGAAGGAGCGAGAAAAAATCGATATCATGGTCACATGATGCGTCGAAACAATTATTTAGGTGCATGTTGCCCGCGTTGTAACCTTCAGATGCGAAACCAGAAAAACCTATTACCTGTTTTAGCTCATAATATGAGCTATGATATATCTATTATTTTAAAGGAATTAACTTGACATACCGATTCAGGTCTTACCCAATCAAGGGGTAAAATATTATCAAGTTCGAATTGGGGACTTGGGTTTCTTGGATAGTATGGCTTTTATGAGCGCTAGTCTAGCGAACATTTTCAAGACTCACACTGAGTCAGAGGGAGCCTTGTTTTATTCGAAACATATGATTCATCACCTTCCTAGCGCTTCCCATGTTTATCTACTATCGGGGAAGCAAACATTATTTAGATGACGAATCCAAACTGGGGAAAGCATCGCTCCCACCGCAAGAAGATTTTTTTTTTTTAATGTGTTGACTCAGGAGCACATTTCAGATGAGGATTATCAGCACGCGCTCGACCTTTGTCGATTATGCGGGTGTACTTCGCTGCGCGATTACCTTCTCTGCTATTTAGTTTGCGACGTAGGAATGTTAGCTGATTGTTTTTCTTCATGGCGAGCCTGCCTGCGTGATAGTTATGGTCTCGGCTGTGTTAATTATGTATCCTTACCTGAATACGGTTTTGATTCTTTTTTGATGTCGAGCAAATTATTGATTGAGCTGATATCGGATTCTGGGTTAGAGAAAACAAATTAGAGATAATGTTAGAGGGGGTTTTACAATCACTGTTCGCAATTTTTTCATCGTATATAATAAGGAACTAGGTAACATTGCAGCAAATCAAAAAGGCAATTATAGTCTTTATATTGATTTCAATAGTCTTTACGCATGCTGCACGAGTTATAACTTACCCGTAGGAGACATTCGGGAATTAAATGTAGGGGAAATGCAATTTTTTTTTAGAGAAAGGTATTGCTAATCATAATCCTGATGCCGAGATATCCTACTGGCTTCTCATAGATACCTTACTGGTGTCCTCGGAGGTTGCTAAAAGAACAGATGAATTACCCCTAGCTTTAAATCATTTGAATATAGACTTTAAGCTGTTATCTGACTATCAGAAAAAAAACCTAATAGGTGATCGTCAATTGAAATACCCTCGCAAAAACAAGAAATTAGTTGCTTCACATCTCCCTCAGACCAATTACCTCGTTTCACTTCAGTTGTTGCAATTATTGATGACGCTAGGTTTGAAAGTTGCTCGAGTTCACTCTGTCTATTATTCCTTTGCTCAGA
>NC_051394.1:27216461-27228961 GCF_015228065.2 Penaeus monodon
GACTAGGGCCCCAGCAGACACTTTCATCGGGCTGTAATAGTGGCTGCGTTCTTTCCTCATTCCCCCTTGGCTTTTGGGAGATTTTGACCCAAAACTATAGCTTCCCCTCATTAAACAGGGGGGGGGGGGGGGGGGTGGGGGAAATAAAAAATTCCAATTTGTATGGTACACAAATTTATAAAGATCAGCTCTCTCCCGCCCCTACGCAATCCCCGCCCATTCCCTCTGAACATCACATTTTGTCATTTTGGGGAACCTTTCCCACTTCCAAGGGGTAAGAAGGGGAATCGTATGGTCCCGGGCTCCCAAACTAGGTAAAAGGGGGAAAAGTCCTCCTAAATCCGCTAAGGGAAAAATCTTACCTGGTAAATATGAAAGCATTTATATAGTAAGACCTTTGCATGAAGCCTTTGAGGGTATAAATCATGGATCATGATATTTTTGAAGTACTCAAAAAATTGTTGAATATGTCAGCGTGTCCTCGATCACCCCCGTGAGATGGTACCTGATAGTTGAGGTTTCGTCCCCAGCGAGGACCGTCTGCATGCGATAGCGACTTCGGGGGCTCAATTTTCATTTTCCCCTCAAAAAACCCTAAATCAGTGAAAGGGGAAATTGTTTTTCCCTGAGCCCTGATGAGGTATCTGAAGAGAAACTGTTAGGGGAACTAGAGAATTTTAATGTAGGGCAGAAAACTTTTTAAGAAAAAAGTTGATGGTTTGGAACAGTCGACACCAGCTCTTCTTCTAACTTTTAACACTTTTAGCCCTTTCCAGAATCATTTAAGTTAGCATGGTACCCCCTAAAGGGAAAAGCATATGTGCCCAACCCTATGCGGTGCTTCCACTGCAAGGGGTTATGGAGGGAGCCAACTCTGTTTTAAAAAAAATGGGAAAACAAGATATGTGAAAGTGTGCTACAACAGGTCATCAAGGAGATAAAAACTTCCAGGCCCAAATGCTGTTACCACTGCAAAGAAGCTCTAAAGCTTTTTAAAAGCAATGAAAAATGACAATTTAAAAAGGGTTTTGGTAAAAAGGAGCAAGGGAAAGTTATTTTTTCAGAGGAAAAGTGTGTCCCTGTGTGCGTTTGTACACCAGGTGGCCTTTGTTTTGGTTCTGCCCATCCTCCTTTCCACAACCCTTGCCCTCCAATGCTTCTTACAACACACACTCTGCCACTTTCTTTAAACCCTCAGTCCCAAATTGCTGACAGCCTCGGGGGATTTTTTCCACCAAAAAGGAGGGGGAGTGAGGGGTCATTGAGGAACCCCTCCCCCCAAAGAAAGGTCTTTGGAGCCATCATTTAAGGCTCCGGGGCTGGGGTTTTGTGTAAAAAAGTGAGTTGTGATACTTATTGTTTTTGGGAGCGCCATATTTGTGCCGCCATGTACGGATATGATCAATTTTTCGTCCTGTATTGTGAAAATTTATATGATTATATTAATATATACTGCCTTTTGTGTGATTTTTTACCCATGTGAAATATAGAAATTAGTTTAGCTTATTTGCTGGTAGCAATCGCTATGAAAAAGAGTGGATTCTCTGTACAATTTATGAGTACAATATTTTATCTTGTGTCTGTAGTCACACGTCTGGCATAGCGCTCTCGGGCAGGGCCGACGTGTGGCCCCGGGGACTGTAAAGAGCCCCCTTTTTTTTATGTTAGAGCTGATCTAAAATTTAAACCTATTTTTAATTTTATTGGTGTTTTTTCTCCCTAAAGCATCTAGAGAAACCCAAAACAAACAGAATACGAACAAACACAGTGAGTATACAAACATGGCGCAGGACCCATTATTCATTCTGACCCACCCGTGGCCTTGCCTGCCCCTGCCTCCTCCACCCTGTGGCCGCTCATAAAAAACCCCTCAGGAGGATTTTCATTGTGGTAAATTGTGGTGCTATAGTGAAGTGTAGTGTTGTGCTGTGGCTATTTTTTTAGTGCAGTGTTTAATTTAGAGCAAAAGGGGACCAAACAAAGCATATTAAAGTTTGTAGGAGCGAGATAATCTCTGCGCTCTCTACGCCGTTTCGTGAGCGACTGATTCTCTCGCGTCGCGGCTCCCCTACCCGCACGTGCCCGTGACGTCACGGCACTGCCACGCACACACACTCACTCCCCCACACGCAGGACGGAATTTCCCCGGTTTTGCGCTAAATTTTGCTTTTTAATCTTCAAACCCTTCCCACGGTACATGGTAAAGGAAAAACCGCAAGGCCAGTAAAGCGACCCGGAGAAACCAGATTCACCCTTTAAAAGTCTAAAGGAGCCATCCCAGCATCCCACCCCCCACAGATATTACTACTTTGCTCTAGGGGAAAATACAGGGGATGAAAAGGGGGAAGAAGCACGTCGAAGGAGGGGGAACATCGTTCGGCGAAAAGAACCCCGTGGGAAAGGGAAGAAGAAGCCCGTCGGAAGGAAGAAGAAGCCCGTGGAAAGGGGAGGAAGCCCGTGGGAAGGATGGGGAAGCGCCCTTTTTCGGGAGCTATATTTCGCCTCACCCCCACAGCCCGAAATTCCCTGCGATTTTGCCATTTGAGAAATTCTCTGTGTCCCGTTCTCACACTGCCGACCCCAAAAGGCACAACCCAACCCTCCGAAAGTATTTCCCACCGATGCGAGCCCCCCAACTTTTTCCCGGGGAATGGAGCAAAAAATGGTCCGTTTATGCGTCATGTGGATTCCTCGTCTGCCATCCCAAACAGCATATACGCCGCATGTGCCTTACACCTGAGATGCGACGGGTGCTGGAGCACAATTTAAAGTGCCCCCGCCCAATGCTCATAGATGATGTACTGAAAAAGCTCGGGGAGCATATAAAAATGCGAAATGAGCGCTGCGACGGAAAGGCCTTCTCCGAGTGAAAAGAAGCAACGGCGAGTGCTTCAAGATTTTTGGATAGGTGAAATCTTGTCACTGAGAAGACCTTTGCAAGGCCCAGGACCATACATGCTTGAGCAGTGGATGAAAAGGGCATAAAAGGGGGTTTAACGTGATGAGGAATTTCCCCAAACTCTTTCAGAGGACTGTTCGCGCATGCAAGTTTTGGAAAATGCAGGCTCATGAATCACAAAAAAACCATCATTGTTTTGAGGGACACATTTTCATCTCGCGCTGTTCTCATATAAAAGAGAAAAAAAAGGCTGCCCTGAAGAAAGTCTAAGATGGACCTGCTCACCTACCCTAGAAAAGTCTCAATGCTGTGTTGTCAATAAAAAAAGGTCTATGCAGAGCCACTACTTCCACTTGTGCTTGTGCAAGAAAGGCCATTGGCATTCTACTGCAAAGTGTCCCCGCCCGGAATGCCAGATGAAGGTCTGCAATCGGCAGGGACACTATGAAACTGCTGTCTAAGAAACGGAAGGCTAAAGGCAAAGAAAAGGGCACAAACCGAACTAATGTAGTAAGTTTTTGTATCCCCTTCAGTGTCACATCCAGGAGTGCACCTCTACTGCACGTCCAAAAACCCCAGCCCTTCCCCTAAAATCCGCGTATCTATTCGGCATAATGATTCATCAGGTAGTTTGCCATCATCCCTGACAGGGGCGACCAAGGGCTTGGACCAAGCATCTTAGTGTCTTGGCTTTCGAAAAAAGACTTTGGGACCACCAGCAGAACAGGTATACAATGCAGATGGGTCACAGATGCCCCCCTGGCGGATCATTTTTGGGGGGGGAAAATCACCTATGGGGGTTTTGACACATGTTGGTTGATTACACCTCGTTACGACCCGCTTCTCCTTGGGAAGGGGTGCAAGGATTTGGGAATTGTTCCGGTTTCCCCCGGCAATTTTCGGATTTCACATGGCCCAAACGAGTTTCCCTGGGCCCGGGTAGTACACCAGTATTGAACCCCCTTTTTTGCTGCCTTTTTCCCCGGGAAACCCGTTGAAGCACCTGAAAAAGCAAGGGGGTATTTTTGCATCAGTTGCGAGCTTGTGAAGAAGGGGGACTTTTTCAGGCCACCAAGACATGATTGGGCCCCCCATGAGAATTTATCTGGGGATAATGCGACGCCCTTTGCGATTCCACCCCAAGAAGATTCCTTTGGCTTTTCGGGAAACCAAAAAGAAGGAGCTTTAGTCATTATACCCAAAGGGATTTGAAACCGTAGGGATGAAACCCTCAGATTGGTGTCATCCAATGGTTGTTGTCCCAAAAATGAATGGGGTGTTCGTATTACCACAGACCTGTCAAACTCATCAGGCAAACTCTCCCCTGCCACCCTTTCCACGCCTTTTCAGCCATCAGAAAATCAGTCCACAGCAAAAATCTTCACAACATGGATGCTCTTTTTGGTTATTTGGGAACACCCCGGGATGAGGACGACAACCCTGACTACATTTACACCTTATGGGCTTTCAGGGATTTTTCGTGGCCCCATGGGTTTTCTGCAACAGGAGATGCCTTTTTTCTCCGGGTGAAGGGCACTTCGGGAGTACGAACTGCATCAAAATTGGATGCATTCTCCTACATGATGAGGGCTACATCTCACACCTTTAACGATAATGAAGTCCTTAAGGGGTCGTCAGTACGGGGTCCCCTTAATGCAAAAAGTTCTTGTGGGGTGCATCGAGGGCCCTTTTGTGGGTAAAAACTATCAAATATGGTATTTAAGCAGACCCGAGAAGGTGAGGGCCACACAGAGTTTCCCACCCCGCGAAAATTACAGATCTTGGGCATTTAGGGTTTGGTAAAACAACTGGTGAGTTTTTCACCCCCAAAATTTTGACCACTCGCCCCCGCTCCCCCACGAAGTCCAAAAGAGCTTTTACTTGGCAGGGCAACCCAAAGTTTTATTTACCTAAAAAAAGCTTTTTTCAAAACCACCCATACCGCGACGTTTTATCCAGCTCTTCCACCATTCTGCAGACCGGCCCTAGATCTATGGCCCGGCTATGTGTTGCTGCAGGGCCCACGGTGCTGGAAATACAAAATGGGCAATGTGGATTCCCTTTCTTGACAGATACAAAAACACGGGATGCACCATCGAATTGAAATGAAACTGTCGTTTGGGCTATCAACAGTGAAATTTTTATCTTCGTGGGTTCAGAAATTAGTTGATGACAGAAACACCGTCCTTGGTTCCCATTTTGAACCATTATTCTCTGGGTGCCTTGAAAATCCCCCCCTCCAGCGATGAAGGATAAAATCGCCCCAATTTTTACGCAATGGGCGTGCAGGAAGGAGTTGGCATTCCTGATGCCCTCTCCCCCGGGCCCCTGTGAGTCACCCAACGGTGGAAGATGGTACCTTCAAAATGAGATGGACCCCTTTTGTCAAGATTCGGGTTTGCTGCTGTCAAATCTGTTCAAGCTCAACGCTATAAAGCAAAAGGATCCTTCATGGAAAAATTCTATTGGGGGCATTAAGGGGCCCCATTGAAGATTTGCTTCATCATGTAAAAACAGGGGTTTCCCCCCCGACCCCTACAACCGCCAATTACCCGCGTCCGTACGGAAAAATTTGCAATGAGTTGTACAACGAGGTGATTGTGCTGTAGGACCTAGAGTGGTTGTCCCCGCTTCTTTACACCGTACACCCTCGCTCGCCTGTGATTGCCTTTCTGGTGTGGAGCACAAAACGTATTGCACAACAGACAGTCCTTTTTGGCCCGGGTTAATGCAGACTTAGTGAATACTGTTCGTGCCTGTGAACCATGGCAGCGCCTACAGCCAGCCGAAAAGAACCGCTGCTGTTAGAAAACAAAAACCCCAAGACCATTCATGTCTGTTCAGCTGACTTTTTTAGTGTTGCTAAACACTTTTTGGTGTTGTTGAAGACTTTTGGAGGGCCCTTTTTTTCATCCCCGGGGGAATAAGCAAAAATCTTCAAAGATTAAAACTTTCGGCACATGTTCCGTGATCTTGGTGTCCCCGTTCGCCTGCGCACCGACGGTGGACCCAGTTCTCCAGCCGAAATTTCTACATTTTTTCAGGTTGGGGAAAAATGCGTCTGTCATGTCGTCCCCATTATCCCAGTCCCCCAAAGGGCATGCAGAGGCTGCGGAAGAAAGTCAAGTATTTGATCATGAAGACAGCACCCAAGGGAATTTGACTGTGAGGATTCGCAGAGGGTTACTGGAAATTTCGTAAGCCCCAAATTTCACTGGTCGTTCTCTGCCAAGTTCTGTTTGGTATGCCCCTTCGCTCCTGTGTGCCGCACACTCTTTGTGCCTTCATGAGGGGCAGACAAGGCTGAAAACTACCCCGTCTCAGATGCCAAGGAGGAAAACCCCTTATGCATGCCCCCCCCATTTCCAAATTTAACATTGGGGGCGCTGTGGAATAGGACCCCCACCCCCGGTTGGGAAGGGTTTCACTTCTGGGATTGGCAAACCATTTCACATCGGCTTCAAATCTGTTTGTTGCCTTCCTTCTTGGCCCACACCGCTCATGATTTGGCAACAACTGTTTTGGGAACGGTCAGATGATGACCTGGATCCCTTACCCCATCGGCCTTAAATCACTTTTGAACGTTCAAATCAATCCGTCAAACTCCGCTGGAATAAGGGGGAGGGATTGGGTTGTGATAAAAATGAGTTGTGATACTTATGTGGTTTTGGCCCATATTTTGTGCCCCATTGGGAAAATGATGACAATATTATGTCCTTTATTTGAATTTTTGGGAATATAAATAATCCTTTGTTGATAGAAATGTGAAATAAGGATTTGTTTTACTTATTGTGTGTGCATATCGCCATTAAAGATGAAATTTTGTACAATTTATAGATAAATATTTATCCTTTTTTGTCTGTAGTCCCAAGTTGGAGTAGCCTCTCGGGCTGGCCACGTGTGGCGCACGGGCTGTGAAAGCTCCCTTTTATTTTTGTCAAGCTGATCTAAAAAAAACCTACTTTAATTTTTTAAAGGGGGTTCTTCTCCCCCAAGACCCTAGAAAACACCAAACAAAAAGAATCGAACACAACACGTGAGTATACAAACAAGGGCCCCAAAGGTGACAGCTCCAGCTGCCCCACATCCCCCGGGGGCCCCTGTGCTAGGCCGCCCTTTGCCCAGGGAAAGGAAAACCTGAACCCGTTTAAAAGATTTTCCGCTGTCACAACATCCACAGGGGCCTCCTCTGCTAACAGAATGCCCCTGTGCAAAAGGCTCAGGTCCTCTCTTTGCCCAGGGAAAAAAATCCTGAACCCGTCCAAGGGAAACCTGTGGAAACTAGTTCCCAGGTAAACAACCTTAAAAAGGGACTCCCAGGATCATCGAAAGGGACGCCTAAAGGGGTGGGGCAAACGTTGACCAAGGTGCTGCAAACACCCTTTTGAAAAAGATATAAAGAACTGGATAACCCTAATCCAATTGAACTGTCAGGGATTTCAATGCAAAATGGGAAGAACTGCAAATCTAATAGATTTCAATAATCCAGTTTTGGTATGTCTACAAGAGATTATACAAGGAAAATTGTACCATTTCCCTGAGAGGATTCCAAGTTCAAGCCCATTATGTGACCTTTGACAATGGACCTCATGAGGAGTACAGTAATGGTAACATCAAGATATTCCCTTCCATAGGCGTCCACCTGCAGAAACAACTTGCAGGTGAATGCTGTGAGAATAGGCTTCACAATGACCTTACACTGTTGCATCATCTACCTTCCTCCACATGATCTGAACCTTAATGATTTGGAAAATTCTACTTGAGCAGTTGCCACATCCATTTCTACTCTTGTAGAATTCCAATGAGTCGGCTCACCTCTGTGGAGACCTTTGTGCAACCCTCGAGGAAGGGCCCTGGAGTCCTTTTTTTTTAAGAGTAGATGCGTTTTACTGAACAATGACACTCCCACACATTTCCAATATTCAAACTGGGAACATTCTCCAATATAAACCCTTTCAATAGGCTCACCTGACTCACAGTTGAACTTCACTTGCAGGTCATGGAAGACTTACATGGAAGCGACCACTTCATAAATTTTGGAGGAGGTGAATGGTATTCCACCCGAATGGAGTGCAGAGAGCGACTTGAACATGCAGACGGGAAATCTTTTTTCGTCAACTGCAGTAATTTGCAGGATCTGTGAATTATTCCAGTGTGTTCAAGATGCTGTTATCAACTTTCACATCACGAATTCACCTGCTCAGCAGACGCATCCATTCCCAAAAGTGTTGGGCCCACCATTTACCGTCGACCTCTAGTCATTGGTATGTTCTGATGGAATGCCAACAAGCTGTCAAGCAAAAAAAACAACGCATTAGAGGCAGTTTGAAAACGACGCCCTCCATCATTGTAACCTTGATCAATTACAAAAAGCCCCAACCAAGGCCAAGCATGTGCTAAAGGAGGTTAGAACGGACCTCGTGGGACAGTATGTTCTCCTCAATTTACTCTGGGACCCCTTAGCATGGGTAATAGGTCAAGGTGCATAAGATCACTGGAAAGAGCACATCCCTGTCACAACCTGCTCTGAAAAAGATGGGCAATAATCATCACAGACAAAAAAGATGTTGCAAATGAGCTATCTAAATCCATGGCAGAGATCTCCTCTGAGCATTTACACTGCTCGATCTCTACTCTTTTGGGCTGAAAACAGGAACAACACCCCATTGTCGTTCTTCAGTAGGATTGCACAGACTTCCATATAACTTGTCCATTTTTGCGCATGAGATGGACTCTGCTTGCAGCTCGCTGTAAGACTGCCCCAGGCAGGTGCCATATTCATACCAAATGATATCTCACTTACCAGAGAGCTCCAGAAGATTCCTGTTAGACTAGTCAATAGATCGATAGGAGGGCACCTGTGCCATCCACATTGGAGGAGCTATAATCTTCTGTTCCTAGCCTAGCAAGATGCTTCTCGCACACCAGAAAATTAACAGACCCAAATTTTCCCTCACCCAGCTCATCTGCATACGCTGATGGATAAGAATGTTAAACTTAAAGTCAAACATGGCGGCTAGAAAAGAAAACGTATATGACCCCCATATCAATATAGGCCTTTAGATTGAGATCCGCACACGATTCAACTGTGAGGATGGACACTGCTATACACGATTTCCTCGCCCACAGCGACATCCATGACTAAGCAGTCTTCTTTGAAACCTTGAAAGGCTTTAACGATACTACTTGGAAGCATGGCATACTCCATGACGCTGTATGACATTGGTTTTAACAAGGAGCATTACCTACCTTCAATACAAGCTTCCTTGCTGACAAGGAAGTTTAGAGTTTCGGTAGGAAACAGTTTCTCTATACCTGGAAGATCAGCTGGAAGGGGTCCACAATGGAGCGTCCCTCTCAGTGTGACCCCTGTTTGCCATTTGCTTAAATGACATCATAAGGGTTGTTCCAAGTGCTGTCTCATGTAATCTGTATGTGAGGACTGACTTTTACCTGTAACTGCTCAGGAGGAAGCTTACAGGATGTTGCAAGGACACATGCAGACTGCAATAAATCAGGTTGTACAGTGGTCCACATTATCATGGGTTCAAATTTTCTCTCAATCAAGACCATCGCTATAACATTTTCCACATAACGAGGAAAGTTTTTCCATCCTTCCCGTCTATTTAGGAAGAAAACCCACTGCACTTTGTCCAAGAGGTGAGTCTAGGGTCTAAATTTTTGACTCAAGACTACATGGTGTGTCCCTCACATCAAAACAGTTAAAAGGTGAAGTACAAAGCGCTTAGTATTTTGCGGGTTCTTTCACATTTATCTTGGGGTGCGACCACACAACGCTTCTGCCGTCTACCGAGCGCTATTTATTCGTAAGTATGCTTGATAGGGATTTGAAAGCTTATTCATCTGCAAACTCTCCAATGTTCTCCGGATTTGGACTCGGTTTCATAATGAAGCTCTCAGAATCCTGTACTGGGCTTTCAGGTCTTCACCTGTGGAGTCCCTGTATGCCTGAGAGTGTAGAAACACCTCTTTTCATTACACTAGGGACTACATGACCTGATTTACTACACATACTACAGAGGATTCTAGGGATCTCCTACATCCAATTGGGTTTTCACCCCCTTGAAGATAGCCGATCCCAGGGTAGGAGAATGAGGAGCTTGTGGCAGAGCTTTAATTTAAGTCTCAACGAAGGTTCCTTGCTGTTGGAATTCCCCAATTCCCCCTTGGACTAAATCAAGTCGAGCTGGATTAATGGATTTGGTGGTCGGAATTGGGAGGGGAGAGATCTGGAAGCCGAAGTCAGATAGAGATTTCTTCGCACATTTCTAAGTACCAAGGATCAGATGCAATATAGGTTGTTTGAAATCTGAAAATAGTGTTGCCTTTACAGCAGTGAGGCATAAGGATAAGACTGCATCTGGCATCTTTCTTTAGCAGCCTCGATCTTCACTGCAGAGGTACATGCTAATCCTTACAGCAGTTAAGATGATAGAGATCTACGAACTAATGCTGTTGTAATATATTGTGACTCTCGTAGTGCCTTGCTAGCAATCAAGCGTGGGTTTAAACTCATCACATGCCCTAGTGAGGGAGGTTTCCAAGATTGTTTGCATTGATTTCAACACGTAAAAAGACTACTCTTGTTGGGTGCAGCACATGTTGGTATCAGGGACATGAGGGAGCGATCAGAAGCCAGGCCTGCTGCCACTCAGCCTTGTGATGCTCGTGTTTCCTCTCCACACACCGCTGAAACCCAGCTAAGGGAGTTTGTCTTCGTGTAGAATGGAGGACTATGAGGCATACTGCTGAAAACAAACTGCAAGAGATTAGAGATATCTTGCAGTTGGGTGACCAGCATCCATCCAACCGAAAAGTAGAAGTTTGCATTAACAAGACTAAGAAATGGGGCTACCGAGAATGCTCATGGACCGATGATGGCTAAAAGTCAGCACTTTGTGAGGGATGCCAAGAGTCATTATCGGTCGCACATGTAGTGGAAAAGTATGCAACATTCTCAGACCAGAGACTTATTGTACTTGTCTCCCCATATACACTGAAAAAGGTATTGGGGAGGATTGTGAACATAGAAGTCTTTAATCAGTTTTCCTAGGAGGCTAATAATTTCAATAAATTTTAATTTATGTCATAATATTTATGGCATAACTTTTATAAATTTTCTTTGATTTTTAATATATTTATTGTTATTGTAAGATTTTTATGACAGATTTTAAAATGTTTTTCAATATTCTAATATTTCTATCTAACAAGGTGTTCGCCGCTAATGAACTTAGCTGTTGACGCGGCATATAATTTTAAATAATCATTCAATCACGGAGGTCGCTTGTATGTTCTGGGTAAAATCCCAGGTGAACGTGTGATTCGTGATACATAGATACCCATAAGGGCACGAATGTCCATCACAGATATGCAGAGCAGAGTGGGTCAATTATGGATTTCACGTCTCGTTTCAGTCGTCTTCATTTCGTTCTGTAATTTGAGTATAGGGATCCCGCAATGTAGATTAAATAAAATCGTATACTGCGTTGTACGTTTCTGAGGCAGGAATATTTGCTTTGTAAGAAGCAAAGGATTCTTTATGACACTGTATACATTCCGTTGGTTGAATTTCAATGTGGTAGTTGAAATAATTTTACATTAATGTATTTTCTGACTTATCGCATTATTATTATCAAAATGAACGTCAATCATCGTGTTTGTGATTCATTCTTTGTGTGAGCTCATCCTCACTTTCTTTCTCACTCATACTCACTCTTGCTCACACATACACACACTCACTCACTCATCCAACCAGAACAAAAGACGCTGAAACCTTTCATTAATTGTTTGTTGTTGGCGATGTTATAGTGAACCATAAGAAAAGCAAATGTCGCCAAGACGGTCCTTAAGCAATACGTGGCAGGGATGGACTCCTGAAATCTCCACGTGTGACCACCAGGGACCACCACCGTGGGGAACCATCGTGGACAACCTCCGTGGACATTACAACGACGTTTTTATTTTAAGTTTTTAAATACTTTGTTTCGTTTTATACCTTGTCATTAATTCCCTAAGTTATACATGGAAAGATATTTAGATTTTATTATCTTAAAAAGCCTCTAGAAGTCCAAGCACTTAACTGCTTCTTCCCGCTTCTAAGACACTGACAGAGGTATAGGAAATGAACGCTCGCACAGTCCAAGCTACAGGTTAATTTACTTAAGCAAGGCGTATTCTAGCAGTAAGCCAGTGATCCTTTACGGAAGACTGCTTACTTAGGATAGCCCTTGCCGCAGGCATATAGAGAGAGGCCGTAGTCGAGCCTTTTCTTTGTGTTTATCATTATTGTGATTTACGGTGACGGACGGTGAATTCGAGGCAGTTTTTGTAAGATAAGTAATGTATACACCAGCAGTATATGCAGGCTTTGCAATATTTTTGTCATTTATGTATATGCCCAATCTTCTTTAGTAAATATTATTTTTATGTGTTTGTTTGTTATCTTCTCTTTGTGATGTTCTTTTTAGCAAGGAGTTGTGCAAAGACTCCTTTTGATTTTTCACACGAGGATTGTTAAGTTTTAAACCTTCGCAGTACAGTTTGTGAAATCCCATTGTGTACATATAACTTGATATTAGGG